>NC_053492.1:93787880-93960767 GCF_905171775.1 Rana temporaria | reverse complement strand
CCCAATTTTTGGTACACTATTGACTATTATGACCACTACTGATGCTGTAAAGTATTCCCCAAGTGTTTTTATGCTATGTATTACTATTACCACTACTGCTTGTAAATCGTGCCTGTGTGATACTTAGTGGGAATGCTTTAATAAGCATTCCTAGTATGGATACCCGTAAATGTATTAATCTTAATTAGTGTGAATGCTTTAACCACTTCCTTACTGGGCACTTAAACCCCTTCCTGACCAGAGGACTTTTTGCGATTCGGCACTGCGTCGCTTTAACTGACAATTGCGCGGTCGTGCGACGTGGCTCCCAAACAAAATTAACGTCCTTTTTTCCCCACAAATAGAGCTTTCTTTTGGTGGTATTTGATCACCTCTGCGGTTTTTATTTTTTGCGCTATAAACAAAAATAGAGCGACAATTTTGAAAAAAAATAAAATATTTTTACTTTGTTGCTATAATAAATAGCTCAATTTTTTTTTTTACGTTTTTTTTTATCCTCAGTCTAGGCCGATACGTATTCTACATATTTTTAGTAAAAAAAAAAAAAAAAATCGCAATAAGCGACTGGTTTGCGCAAAAGTTATAGCGCCTACAAAATAAGGGACAGAATTATTATTATTTTTTTTTTTTTTTTTACTAGAAATGGCGGCGATCTGCGATTTTTATTGGGACTGCGACGTTATGGCGGACACATCGGACACTTTTGACACATTTTTGGCGCCATTCACATTTATACTGCAATCAGTGCTATAAATATGCACTAATTACTGTATAAATTTTTTTTTTTTTACTAGAAAAGGCGGCGATCTGCGATTTTTATTGGGACTGCGACGTTATGGCGGACACATCGGACACTTTTGACACATTTTTGGCGCCATTCACATTTATACTGCAATCAGTGCTATAAATATGCACTAATTACTGTATAAATGCTTTTTTTTTACTAGAAATGGCGGCGATCTGCGATTTTTATTGGGACTGCGACGTTATGGCGGACACATCGGACACTTTTGACACATTTTTGGCGCCATTCACATTTATACTGCAATCAGTGCTATAAATATGCACTAATTACTGTATAAATGTGACTGGCAGGGAAGGGGTTAACACTAGGGGGTGAGGAAGGGGTTAAATGTGTACCCTAATTAGTGTTCTAACTGTGGGGGAGGGGGGGTGACTGGGGGGGTGACCGATCCGTGTCTCTATGTACAAGAGACACAGATCCGTCTCCTCTCTCCCCTGACAGCACCGCTGTCTGCGAGAGCCGGGAATGAGAGATGATCTCATATGTAAACATATGAGATCATCTCTCATTGGCCGCACAGATCGCCTAGGAAACGGCCGCTCCGATTGGCCGTTCACGGCGATCTGTGACTGGCTGTGTCCGAGGGACACGGCCAGCACAGCAGTTCCCCGCTGCGCGCTCGGGAGCGCGCGCGGGGAACGCGAAAAGGGGAGGCCGTAAAAAGACGGCCTGTTAGGGATTGGGAGCCGCGCTGAGGCCGTACAAAGTCGTACGGCCGTCAGCAAGTGGTTAATAAACATTTCCAGTATTGATATCCGTAAATTTAGTAATCTCATTATTCCTTACGTTTTTTGGTTCTGCGTAACTTCGGCATACTTTCAGCTATTGAGACCATTCAACTGTAAAAATGTTCGTCTCTTTCAGCAAATGATGGGACTTGTTCAAGTTTTTTCCTACTTTTTACACTTTTATAAATTTTTAGCTTTTAAGACCCTTTTTTTAACATTGAAGTCAATGAGAACATCCTTTTCCCCTTTGAATTCACATGCCCTGCCAAAAGTTTCAGCTACTTCATACTTTCACTTACAGACACTGAAAAAACTGTAAAGCGGTCACAAAATATTTAGCTATCCGGCTATGACTTTTCAGATCGTTATCGTTTACAATTTTTTGGTGAAAACGCAATTTACGTTTTGCGAATTTTTCACAAAAATGCGATAGGTTATAATGTAATCCTATGGAGGGGATTTAGAGTCTGTCATGTGACCTTAACATTCTAGATCTTTGTAATTAAAAATATCTTTACAAAAAGGGGAAACAAATTGGTCTCACGCCCACAAGATCTACTTTTCATACACAATTTTTATATCAAAACGTAGCTATGCTTGTCTGGTTTATGGCAATGTGATCAAGTCTGCGATACGTATTTTAGTTTTAGTTATTGGAGCAACAGCCAGAAATTATGTCTCATAGACTCTCATGTTAAATTATCTAAAAAATGTTGCTGCAGAACTCACAAAGACGCTCTTTTCTAAATCGCAGACATGGCCACATTTTTAAGTTTATCTACATAAATTTCATATCGATGCGTTTACAAGGGCCGTGTATTTCAAACGGTGTAGTCGTTGTATCAATTGCATGTACGTTTGAGGATTTATTAAGCTTTGTTTGGAGGCTTAAATCATGTATTAGATCTGTGAATTAAAAGCGTTTGTAATGTTATTTCTTTCTATAAATCACTTTCCTGACCTCAGTGCAATATTCCTCCTCACTGACCTGGGGGGGAGGGGAAACCTATTGAGGGGGGAGGGGCGACCAGAAAGTCAGCATACGCTATACTTTGCAGATAGAGAAAGAAGCTGTGTGTCCTAAAGATAGTGTAGTGGTTATGGTGAATGTCTTTGGCAAGGGGCTCACCAATTAAGCTATTCAGCATTCCCACTCGCATTTTCCTCAGGAAATGCATTGTCTAGTTATATTATATTTTAATACTCCTGCTGCTGCCTCCATGCTGAGTAAAGCTTCATGACCTCTCTGGCACAGCGGATCCACCAACAGCCTCCGCTACAAGCTACCAGACCGGATCTAAACAGCAAGTGTAACTATAACAATGAACCTTATGTTAAACACTGTTTTGCGGCATTTATACTGCAACCATTGGGCTGTCTGCAAGAGCTCATCTGCATTCTCTCTCTTTCTTGCTCTCCCTCTCTCTCTCTTTGTATATATATATATATTGTTGCTTTTGTTATGTTCATTTTTCAACTGTTTATTTTGTGTTCGTCGTGTCTGTGTCGTGTGCTTTAGTTTGTCCTAGGTTACTGTTAAATAAAATAATAGTATAAAATGTTTTTGCTTATTATGAAGTTAAATGTGTTGATGTTGATTTGTTTGATGTTAAGTTAGATGTGTTGAAAAACCTACAAATCTATCTCAAAAAGAAATGAAACATTTCCAAAAATAATATTTATTAATAAAAACATAATTTCAGATATAACTCTGATTGAGCTTCTGAAGGCGCTCCAGCTTCTCTATATTTTTTAATTGCTGCTGCTCCAGCAGCACATTTTGCTGAATAAGGTAGCGGATCTGGCGCTGATTTGCCTGGATCCTCTGGTGGGTTGTCTTTATGAGCGCGGTCTGCCTCCTCATCTTTCCTGATACTGTTAGGATATAATAAAAAAAAAATTTGGATTTAAAATAACGTTACCAAATAAATAAAAAATTTTTTTTGCTTATTAATCAATCATTATCATGTGTATACACTTGTTATGTGTCTAACACATCCCGGGAGTGCAGAATTATTAGGCAAATGAGTATTTGGACCACATCATCCTCTTTATGCATGTTGTCTTACTCCAAGTTGTATAGGCTCGAAAGCCTACTACAGATTAGGCATATTAGGTAATGTACAACTCTGTAATGAGAAGGTGTGTGGTCTAATGACATCAACACTCTATATCAGGTGTGCATAATTATTAGTCAATTTCCTTTTCTTTGTCAAAATGGGCCAAAAGAAGGATTTGACAGACTCTGAAAAGTCCAAAATAGAGAGATATCTAGCAGAGGGATGCAGCACTCTTAAAGTTGCAAAGCTTCTGAAGCGTGATCATCAAACAAAAGAAGCGTGTGGAAAAACAAAGGTGCAAAATAACTGCCCATGAACTGAGAAAAGTTAAGCGTGCAGCTGCCAAGATGCCACTTGCCACAAGATTGGCCATATTTCAGAGCTGCAACATCACTGGGGTGCCCAAAAGCACAAGGTGTGCAATACCCAGAGACATGGCCAAGGTAAGAAAGGCTGAAAGACGATGACCACTGAACAAGACACACAAGCTGCAACGTCAAGACTGTGCCAATAAATATCTCAAGAAAGATTTTTCTAAGGTTTTATGGACTGCTGAAATGAGAGTGAGTCTTGATGGGCCAGATGGAAGAGCCCGTGGCTGGATTGGTAAAGTGCAGGGAGCTCCAGTCCGACTCAGACGCCAGCAAGGTGGTGGTGGAGTACTGGTTTGGGCTGGTATCATCAAAGATGAGCTTGTGGGGCCTTTTCGGATTGAGGATGGAGTCAAGCTCAACTCCCAGTCCTACTGCCAGATTATGGAAGAGACCTTCTTCAAGCAGTGGTACAGGAAAAAGTCACCATCCTTCAAGAAAAACATGATTTTCATGCAGGACAATGCTCCATCACACGTGTCAAAGTACTCCACAGCGTGGCTGGCAAGAAAGGGTATTAAATAAAAAAAAGTAATGACATGGCCTCCTTGTTCACCTGATCTGAACCCCATTGAGAACCTGTGGTCCATCATCAAATGTGGGATTTACAAGGAGGGAAAACAGTACACCTCTCTGAACAGTGTCTGGGAGGCTGTGGTTGCTGCTGCACGCAATGTTGATGGTGAACAGATCAAAACACTGACAGAATCCATGGATGTCAGGCTTTCGAGTGTCCTTGCAAAGAAAGGTGGCTATATTGGTCACTGATTTGTTTTTGTTTTGTTTTTAAATGTCAGAAATGAGTATTTGTGAATGTTGAGATGTTATATTGGTTTCACTTTTAAAAATAAATCATTGAAATGGGTATATATTTATTTTTTGGTTAAGTTGCCTAAAAATTCTGCACAGTAATAGTAGTCACCTGCACACACAGATATCCCCCGAAAATAACTAACACTAAAAACAAACTAAAAACTACTTCCAAAAAAATTCAGCTTTGATATTAATGAGTTTTTGGGGTTCATTGAGAACATGGTTGTTGTTCAATAATAAAATGAATCCTCAAAAATACAACTTGCCTAATAATTATGCACTACCTGTATACTTCTAGCATCAATACCATATTATGGTTCTACAATCTGACAGGTGCGCTTTATATGTTGTCCATTTTTATATCTACATTTTATTGTTGAAATGTTATTAATCATTGTGCACATATTTACCTTCCTGAACGAGGCTCACAGGACCGCTCTCTTCCTCCTGCTCTTCTGCTTGAGAAGTTGGGGTGGTGGGGGGGGGGAAGCTCCTCAGCTTGCTCCTCAGCAGGAGCTGGGGTTGGGGAGTGGGAGGGCCCTGGCTGCTCCTCTTCATCCATCTCCTCCTCTGCCGCATCCTCCTCTGCCGCATCCTCCTCCTCCTCCTCATCGGCCTGGCGCCTTCTGCGCTTGGCGCGGATAACTGGCATTGGAGCTCCTATAATAACACAATGTTCATATATTATAAAAATGTTTTCTAATGACGTATGCAAATTCTGTGTACTCTGCTGTATTGTATATGAATACAAATTGATTTATATAGACAGTTAACCAATGGGACAATGTTATATTAAAGGGTCTTGTGGGCACTACAGGGGACTGAGCGTGAGCTGGGATGCAACCATGTTAAAATGAGCTGTTTTTGTCTCCTTTGTTTTGTTCAGACCATCTCATGTTAAAAAAAGGGCCTGATGGAGCACACAGGATTACTATAACAACCCCACTCCTAACACAGGAATTTAGTGGTAATCTATATATATAAAACTCAACGTGTGTGTGTGCATAAATGTATGTATGTATGTATGTATGTATGTATGTATGTTCCAGCATCACGTACAAACGGCTAAAGATATTTATATGAAACTTGGCACACAGGTTACTTATATGTCAGCCACAAACATAGGATAGGTGGTTTAAACCTTACCCACCCCCACTTGCCATGGTCGGGGTTTTTCTTTAAAGTCCCATGCAAAGCAATGGGAAAATTATGTTCCCACATAACTTCTGTGTTCCTGTCTGCTGTCCCATGTCTTTTTTCAACAGTACTATGAATACCTTGGCTGGTGGTGATATATGTTAGCACAACATGGCATCTTGGTTAACAACATCTGACCTTACATGAATTACATATGACCTTACATAACTGTCACCAAAGGAGCTGCGGTGGCTCCACGCGATTGCCACTGCACTGACAAGTGATTCACCTCTGCAGCTAGGGGTTCGGATCCCGCTCTCGGCTACCTGTGAATTGAGTTTGGTGGTCTCAGCCCCGCCCCTGGTGGGTGTGCTATGCGAGGTTGGGTTGGGAGGACCCCCTCACACCCGCCATTGCCAACCGGGGCATGGAGAAAGGTGGCAGATTGCCTCTGGGGGAGGCCTCCCAACTCCTGCAGGCCGGCTCCTCTCTCTTTCGAGTTCACGCACAAAATACACTTTTTAAAAAAAAAACATAACTGTCAACAATAACTTACCTGGATGATATTTAGCCCGAAGACGTCTGACCTGATCCATTTGGCGCCTCTTCAGGTCAGACCACTTCTTCACAATTGCATTGTGGTCGTGTTGGCCGCCAAAGTCAGCGATTAGGGCGCTGACCACAGCCCTTTTCTCTGGCTGCCTCCGCAGCTTATCGTATCCTGTTTCCAGGAACTTCTGCAAGATGAAGAACAAAGTATATTGTAATACTTCTGTTGACAGCCTTATGGATATATGACGTAAATGTATGCTATTCAACAATTGGAAGCATTCTCGCCTTATTAATCAATGACAGGGGTAACATGAAAGATTTTATATCCTGCCATTTCGGTCGCCACCTTTTTTGCATAAATATAGCAGCCATTATCATTTGCATAATTATGAATATATTATTAACAACACAGGATACACGTATAGGGGAGATATGCGTTGCTAACTCTTTTCCCTGTCAGGAGCCTAACGCCCCGGGGGGTCAGAGACGGGACCTTTTTCGGAGGACCACTGACGTATGTACCCGTCGCAGTTTTTTGTGATGTCACTCTTTAGGTGTGTGCACATTTTTCACTGCATCCGGGTGGAGTTTTTGGGTTGTGTTTTGCACGCCACAGGCTTTTCAACAGGAAAAAAACAGCTGGAGGCAGAATGGTTGCAAAACACTACGGGTTTGTTACCTAACTCTGGGTTTCAAGACCAGTCCACCTCCAGCTGTTGCAAAACTACTACTCCCATCAGCCACGGTCTGTCAGTGCATGCTAAGAATTTTACTTTTGCTGCATCTAGGGTGCCACAGTTTAGAGACCCGTGCATAAAGGCCTGAAAAATGGGGGCCTGCAGAACTTACAATACTAGAAGTGCCAGCATTCCCAGGCATGCTGGAAGTTGTAGTTCTGCAACATCTAAAGGGCAATATGTATTCGAACGTCCTTGGGCCTTGAGGACACTGAAGTCAGGACGTTCGCATACGTCCTATGTCCAAAAAATTTTTAAATTCATTATGCTAAATAACAAGGAAAAGTGCCTAAATACACATTTGCCAACCAGGGTGTCTGCAGCTGTCCAGGCATGCTGGGACTTGTAGTTTTGTAAAAGCAGGAGACACATTTTTTGTGAAATACTAATATCTGATCATATATACTAACTTTTAAACTAGACTAAAATGCTGGGCTGGGCTGGGACTTGTAGTTTTGTAAAAGCAGGAGACACATTTTTGGTTAAATACTAATATCTGATCATATATACTAACTTTTAAACTAGACTAAAATGCAGTTGAAGATGATGAAATAACAGTGGTCAAAATACTTACACAAATCAGCAACTTTTCCTCAGACTTAGTGAAATTGCTTCCAACCATGTTGCTGTGTGATTGCGCTGCGATCATAAGTTGGAAACTGGCAAGGCTCCAGGAAATGGTCGCGTGTTGTTCGCGTGTTGATTGCGCTGCTTGGACCGAGATGGGTCCATATGGCTTCGGCTGTATGGACCACAGTAACTCTTTTCCCTGTCAGGAGCCTAACGCCCCGGGGGGTCAGAGACGGGACCTTTTCGGAGGACCACTGACGTATGCAACCGTCGCAGTTTTTTGTGATGTCACTCTTTAGGTGTGTGCAAATTTTTCCTTGCACCGGGTGGAGTTTTTGGGTTGTGTTTTGCACGCCACAGGCTTTTCAACAGAAAATAACCAGCTGGAGGCAGAATGGTTGCAAAACACTACGGGTTTGTTACCTAACTCTGGGTTTCAAGACCAGTCCAACTCCAGCTGTTGCAAAACTACTACTCCCATCAGCCACGGTCTGTCAGTGCATGCTAAGAATTTTACTTTTGCTGCATCTAGGGTGCCACAGTTTAGAGACCCGTGCATAAAGGCCTGAAAAATGGGGGCCTGCAGAACTTACAATACTAGAAGTGCCAGCATTCCCAGGCATGCTGGAAGTTGTAGTTCTGCAACATCTAAAGGGCAATATGTATTCGAACGTCCTTGGGCCTTGAGGACACTGAAGTCAGGACGTTCGCATACGTCCTATGTCCAATAAAATGTTAAATTCATTATGCTAAATAACAAGGAAAAGTGCCTAAATACACATTTGCCAACCAGGGTGTCTGCAGCTGTCCAGGCATGCTGGGACTTGTAGTTTTGTAAAAGCAGGAGACACATTTTTTGTGAAATACTAATATCTGATCATATATACTAACTTTTAAACTAGACTTAAATGCAGTTGAAGATGATGAAATAACAGTGGTCAAAATACTTACACAAATCAGCAACTTTTCCTCAGACTTAGTGAAATTGCTTCCAACCATGTTGCTGTGTGATTGCGCTGCGATCATAAGTTGGAAACTGGCAAGGCTCCAGGAAATGGTCGCGTGTTGTTCGCGCAATTGCGCATGCGCGATCGAAAAATCGCAATCGCAATATGTATTTTGGTTAAAATATCATACATATTCGATTTCAGAGTGCTGCTACAGCAGTTTTCGAAATATCTGCAATCAATTTCGCATTCGCATGTTGCGATATTTCGATAAAATATCAGGAATATTCTGAGCCAATCAGAGCGCTCCTCCAGCATATCTCGAAATTGCGCAATAAATATCGCATTCGCATGTTGCGATATTTCGATAAAATATCACGAATATTCTGAGCCAATCAGAGCGCTCCTCCAGCATATCTCGAAATTCCGCAATAAATATCGCATTCGCATGTTGCGATATTTCGATAAAATATCACGAATATTCTGAGCCAATCAGAGCGCTCCTCCAGCATATCTCGAAATTCCGCAATTAATATCGCATTCGCATGTTGCGATATTTCGATAAAATATCACGAATATTCTGAGCCAATCAGAGCGCTCCTCCAGCATATCTCGAAATTCCGCAATTAATATCGCATTCGCATGTTGCGATATTTCGATAAAATATCACGAATATTCTAAGCCAATCAGAGCGCTCCTACCGCAGTTATTAAAAAAATCGCAATTATTTTCGCATTCGCAATAGCGAAAAATCGCAATCAATTAATTTCGATAAAATATCACGAATATTCGAATTTAGCGAATATATCTCGAATATTCGAATATATATTCGAGATATATCGCGAAATCGAATATGGCATATTCTGCTCAACACTAGTGAAAAGCACAATAACAAAAAGCATTGGACAACTGGTCTTTGGAAGACTGAAAAGCTGACTAAATGTGTAACCAAAGCCATTGGTTTTATTCTTGGGTATAGAAGATTAGATACCTACACAGTAGATATGGCCAAATCAAAAGCAAGCTGCAACTCATCTGCAAAGGACTTGATCCAACTACTTTAACTAAATTTGAAAGGTTCAAATAGATGTGCCTGAAGTCAGAATGACTGTGTTACCTCTACAGTTGTCTATACACATGACAATTGTCAGTCAATTTCAGCCATTTTTATCCCCTGGGAATCAAAAGTAATCACCAGAAACCAAGCAATTTACCATTTGCAGTTTCAATCGACCCCCAGAATTCAGTTGATTGTGAAGTTAAAACTAGGCAATAAATTGACAGCTTTGATAAAAAAATAAAAATGGAAAACTGCAAGTTTATAGGAAATAGAAATGAAAATAAACTATGGCAATCTTGTAAAAAGCAATCTGATTTTTCTTCCATGTTCAATGAGGATAATTTGATTCCATCTCCTTGTGTTTGATCAAAATGACAGTTTTAGTCTTTGATTGCTTTGTGATTTTTAGAAAAAAAAATGCAATCAAAGGTTTGATAATTGCTTGATAATATTTCCCTAAGTATGCCTCCTAAGAAATGCCTACATCATAGGCTATAAGAAGGCTTTGCAGGCACAGGTATAATGTTTGGAGGCCTGTAGTGCTCTAAAATGGGCCTATAGCATGCCTCAGACTGGGCCCTAGTAGCATTCTGGGTCCTGGGGACCTGCAATGCAAACATTGATTAAAAAATCTGCATTTATCTTGCAAGAAGCCAAGCAATGAATCTAAGCTCCATTTGAATAGCACAATGTGCCATGGGATTTTTTTTCAAAGCATTTCAGTTGCTATGTATATTTGTATGTATGCTGTCCAAAACCCACATATGCTCATTCAGAAAAAGCAGGTGGACCCGATTTTACGATCAGCAAATCTGCCTCAGCGAGATACGTTTTAGTGACTTAGCATTTGCATGAAAATGTTGGGAAAAAGAAAACAGACATTGTAACCTCATGCAAATTCAATGAGCCAACAACTGTGTGGCAGATTGGGAGAGAAATCTGTCCGGTGAACAGTAGGCCAGGAAGACGATTTTAGAGGTTTGGAGCAGCAGGGGGAGACATGGGAGGTCACAGCAAGCAGACAGGGAGCAAGCACGGGGGACATGCAGCCTGCTGAGTGACAAGCACCATTCTTTCCTCTCCTCTTTGTATAGTCACTTTTCACTCCAGCAGCAGCTGCATACATATTCAGCAGTGTGGAGAAGCATGGAAGGCAGCCCAAACCGACACGCAATCTGCACAGTGCAGAATATTCAATTACAGAAGTCTTAATTAATTTTAGTAATGTGAAAATTCTCCCATGAACTGTAAAAGGGATGTCATTAATTGCATGTGTTTCTTTATGTGAAGGACATGCTGTCCTTTACACAAAACTTAGCAACATTTAAATAGCTTTAATTAACTTATAATGCTCAATGTATCTTTTATTCAAAACACAAAATAAAATGTAAAAAGACAATAATGTACATTATCATTTCAGACTAAAATGATTCAAACAAGTAAAATGTATATTTTTGTTGGCTTATAAATATTAGATTTGTATATATATTTACACTCGCCGGCCACCTAATTAAGTACACTTGTTCAATTGCTTATTAACACAATTTGCTTATCAGCCAATCGCATGGTAGCAACTTAATGTATTTAGGCATCGAGATGTGGTGAAAACAACTTACTGAAGTTCAAACTGAGCATCAGAATGGGAAAAAAAAGGGATGTAAGTGACGTTGAATGTGGCATTGTTGTTGGTGCCAGACGGGCTGGATTGAGTATTTAAAAAACTGCTGATCTACTGGGATTTTTACACACAACCATCTTTAGGGTTTACAGAGAATGGTCCGAAAAAGAGAAAATATCCAGTGAGTAGCAGTTGTGTGAACGATAAAGGCCTTATTGATGTCAGAGATTAGCGGAGAATGGGCGGGCTAGTTCAAATTGATAGAAAGGCGAGAATAACTCAAATAACCACTTATTACAACCAAGGTATGCAGAATACCATCTCTGAACACAAAACACATCAAACCTTGAAGCAGATGGGCTACAGCAGCAGAAGACCACCCCTGGTGCCACTCCTGTCAGCTAAGAACAGGAAACTGAGGCTACAATTCGCACATGCTCACCAAAATTGGACAATAGAAAACCGGAAAAATGTTGCCTGGTCTAAAGAGTCTCGATTTCAGCTACAACATTCAGATGGTAGGGCCAGACTTTGGCGTAAACAACATGAAAGCATGGATCCATCCTGCCTGGTATTACTGGTTTAGGCTGGTGGTGGTGTTGTAATGGTGTGGGGGATATTTTTTTTGGCACACTTTGGGCCCCTTAGTACCAATTGAGCATCATTTAAATGCCACTGAGTATTGTTGCTGACCATGCCCATCCCTTTATAACCACTGTGTACCTATATTTATGCTATAAGTTATAAAGCAAGCATAAATGAAGGCATTGGGAATCATACGTTTCTTATTTCTAAAAAGATATTGATTGATAATACATATAAATTAGGGTAAATCTTTGTGGAAATCAATTAACGTATCAGTACAGTTTTGTGGGTAGGAACAAGTAAGCCCAGAGAATACCCAATCTACTATAGCAGCATTTATCAACCTTTTCACCACAGGGGAACCCTTAAAATATATTTATGGTCGCGGGGAACCCCTGCTAAATATTATTATATTTACCCCCTTACAGAAAGCTAAAAAGATCAATGGTGTCAATGGAACTTACCTGAGAAGTGAAATTGCTCATTGCTCAAAGAACCCCTAGCAACTTTTGGAGGAACACTAGAGTTCCATTGAACCCTTTTTGAGAAACCCTGGGCTAGTGTGTTAGCTACTAAGTATATTGCGGCTGAGCTGGGTGGAAGAGACCATGTGTAACTGGGTAGCAGACGTGCTTCTCCCAACCATCGTCTTTCACCAGGGCCGGGGCTCTCTCCTTGATGCTAGGCAAAGATAGGAGATCTAGATTTTGGAGCTTGTTGTCTAAGCTGCCATCTCTCTCCGATGCCAGGCCACCTACTTTTCACTTTAAATTCCCTATATTTTCTTACCCCATATTTCTTTTCATTAAAACAATGTATTTATCTTTCAATACGTTTTTATTGAAAAAATGTTTTCCAAGTAGCAGATAACAAGGCTCGAAGCCCATAGCTGATGCAACAGCAACAAATACGTTCATTACGTAGCAATGTAATCACAGTTGAAGCGTTCAAATCTATTTAGAAGGCCTGGTGAGCCGAGTAATCGTAGAAAGTAACATAACAAAAGAAAAGAAGTATAAAAATACTATAAAACGGTAGAAATAAAGTACAAAAGTAAAATAAACAAACAAACAAGCGCAACCCTCCGTCCGTCTTCCACCACACCAATGGAGGCAACAGCCAACGCATCGAAGAGTTAAAGAGTCAAATTCAAGGGAGTTTGTACCGCTCGTACCAATCAAACCATAATTGCCACAGGGGGCGTATTTTATGTGAGGAATTTTGCGAGGAGGCGTATAGTAGTTCGTATGTGGCATGAGTATGGGTGGTCGTGATCACTTCCAGCAAGGAGGGGGGGTTTACTTGTTTCCAGTGGCGGGCGAGCACTAATCTCGCACTTAGGAGAATGTGTGTGGCTATCATTCTTTTGTCAGGGGGGAGAGACTCAATACCCAACGAGAGCAGTGCCGTACCCAGCTCCATTGGTAGTGGTAGACCCAGGACATCAAGTATAACCTGAAAAACATCCTTCCAGTATTTAGCCACCAAAGGACAAACCCAGAAAATATGGAACAGAGTTCCTAAGTTTCCACACAGCCTCCAGCAGCAATTCGGGGCCTGTGGGGCGAATTTTGCTATTCTAGAAGGGGTTAAGTACCATCTTAATAACATTTTCTGGTTAAGTTCCCATAGGTTCACACATTTTGTGGCTGTATATGTTATGTTAAAAGCCTTTTGCCACTGTTCAGCGGAATATGCTGTACCCCACTCCCTTTCCCACTCGAGTACTGCTGAAGATTTAGTAAAGACCTCTTTGTCATTAAGTAACATGTAGAACATGGAGATACCCCTAGTCTTGGCCGTAGGGCTAGTATAGAACAGGGTGGCCTGCCATGGCAAGGAGATGGTCTTTATCGGATGAGTTCGTAAAAGGTGACTAATCTGTAAATAGTAGTAAACATCTTTAGCCGATAAGCCATATTCCAATTGAAGAGCACGAAATGATTTTAGAGCCGGGCCTATCATTATGTCCGTTACGTCTTTTATCCCTTTGGCTACCCAATCGTCCAGATTCACATTGGGAATTACGCTTGTCAGACACTGGATCGGGACAGGTACCTTCGAGCATACTTGTTGGTGGAAACTAAGAGAGGTAAATACCTCCCACCCCTGAAGTGACGCTAGAATCGTCGGGGAAAGCTTGTCCCGTTGCAGATTAACGCTACGCGACATTAAGAGGAAGGTGTATAGATCATGACCTGGAATCTGATAACTCTCTAATTTGGAAACCATGCTTTAATTTGGGCTAGAAGAGTTGCTATGTAATAGTCCCTTAGTTCTACCATGCCCACTCCTCCCGCTCGTCTAGATTTGACTAGTTTGGAAAATGCACAACGAGCCTTCCTGCCTTGCCATAAATATTTGCTGAGAAGTGATTGTGCGGTCCTGAAAAAGGATTTAGGCACTGGAATAGGAAGCGTTCTGAACATGTATATCATCTGTGGCAGTACCACCATTTTAAAGGTTGCCAACCTACCCGACCAGGATAATTCCGTTTTCGCCAGCTCCTGCAGTTTGACTCTAAGCCTGTCTAGGAAGGGCGTGTAGTTGGCTCTGACCAGGGCGGAAGTCGTTGGTGTAAGGGTGATGCCTAAATATTTTATCCCTACCTTGTCCCAAGTATATGGAAAGGAGTTGGCTAGCTTTTTCTGTAGACCATCACTTATGTTTAAGCCCAAAATGTAGGATTTATGTTCATTGACTTTATAATAAGACATTTGGCCAAACATTTGCAACACCTGATGTACCGAAGCCAGGGATCTCTCCACATCCGACAGTATCAATATTACGTCGTCTGCAAAAAGGCTGATCTTGTGTGTGGATCTGGGGGTTTTAAAACCAGAGATCTGAGGGTGATCGCGAATGTAACACGCCAGGGGTTCCATCACTAAGTTGAAGATCAGTGGGGAAAGCGGACAACCCTGGCGTGTGCCATTTGTAATTTGGAATGGTGTGGACAAAACTCCAGACGTGAACACCTGTGCCATCGGACAGGTATACAACGCCATAATGGCCGAGAATATTGATCCTGTAAAGCCAAAAGCACTCAGCACTTTAGCTAGGTAGCCCCAATGGACCCTATCGAACGCCTTCTCTGCGTCCAAAGCAAGGAGCAGAGAAGGCGTTCTTGTTTTATTTAAGCAATGGATAATATTGATTAAGCGCCTGGTGGCATCTGACGTCTGGCGTCCCATCGTGAAGCCAGATTGGTCAGGATGCACCAGGTCTGGGAGAACTGTATTTAAACGAAGGGCAATGAGTTTGGCATAGAGCTTCAAGTCTATATTAAGAAGCGAAATGGGCCGGAAATTTTGCGGCTCAGTTGGATCCTTCCCTGGCTTGGGTAAAGTAATAATCAATGCTCTCAACATTTCTGAGGGGAAAGAGGCCGAGGCAACCGCACCATTGAACACCTCAACCAGATAGGGAGACAGTATAATTTTAAAAGTTTTGTAATATTCCCCTATAAATCCATCTGGACCTGGGGATTTGTTAGATGGCAGAGAATCTATGGCCTTCTGGACTTCCTGTGTGGAAAAAGGGGAATTCAGCATCTGGAGTTGAGCAGCTGTAAGACGGGGGAGTGACAACCTGGACAAAAAATCATCTATCAGGGCAGGTTTAGGTTGATAGGTGTGGGGGTCCTTCTCAAGATTATAGAGGGAGGCATAGTAGCTGCTAAATGCATCCGCTATGTCTTTAGGATGGTAATGTTTAATTCTAGACGTGGGGTGGATAATAAAGGGTATTTTAGATTTATATCTGTAGCCGCGGAGTCGACGAGCTAAGATTTTGCCTGCTTTGTTACTGTTAGCGTAAAATTGGGCTTTAAGTCGTCTAGATGACTTCTCAAAGTCATCCAGAAGGCATAGTCTGAGGTCACATCGTAGCTTTGTGAGTTTGTTAGAGATCAAAAGAGATGGGGCCTTTTTATTCTGATTCTCTAAAGCTTCAATTTCACTGGTCAAGTCCTTGATGCGCTTTTGCCTCCGCCTCTTTACCCCTGCCCTGATCTTAATAAATATTCCCCTCATGAAAGCTTTATGAGCATTCCATAAAACAGAACAGTCACCAACTGAGTTCTCATTAATCTCAAAGAATTCCTTCAAATGAACCTCCAGGGAGGCTTTCGAGTCCGGTAGTTGTAGGAGTGAGGGATTGGCCCTCCATACTGGACATGCACCCACTGAGAAAGCGTCAGATAGTGAGAGAGAGATAGACGCGTGGCCCGACCAGGTGATAGTATTGATGGCCGTTTTGGTAGTCTTGTTTAACAGGCCAAAGTCAGTCAAAAATAAGTCAATCCTCGAATAGGATCTGTGTGGGGATGAAAAAAAGGTGAAGTCCCTTTCATCAGCATGGTGACACCTCCAGACGTCAAATAGACTGTTTTGTCGTATTGTTTGCTGAAGCGAAGGGCCCACGCGGGAGGGGGTGTGAGTAGAGTCCATATGTCGGTCAGGGACCAGGTTGAAGTCCCCACAGACAAGCAAGGCGCCTTTCTTGACGCGCTCAACCTTTTTCATAAGTCTGTTAATGAAGCGTAGTTGATGGCGATTAGGGGAGTATACATTGACCAGTGTGTATGTAACTGAGTTAATGTCACATATTATGATCAGGAATCTTCCATTGCTATCTTTGATTTCCTCATGTAGTTTAAAGGATACTGAGTCTCGTATAGCCGTAAGGACTCCCCGCTTCTTAATGTCGGCGCTCGCCGTGAAAACATGTGGAAAACTCCTGTGTGAGCATTGGGGTTGTGCTGAGATACAGAAGTGTGTTTCCTGGGCACACAGAATGTCCCCCCATGTCGCAGGGCTTCGGCCCATATTTCCTTGCGCTTTGCGGGGTGGTTCAGTCCCTTAGCATTTATGGAGAGGAACGTCACTCCCATAGTATCTGAGTAGTATCATTGATATGAGAGCTCCATAATGGAGAGAGATGGGATGAAAATTGAGCAGACTCCTTCAATGTGTGTTTAGAACGGTCCCAGCATTCGTATAAACATATAGTGAGTATAATCATAGTACTCACGGCTGTGAAGAGGGCCATACGGCTTTGGATTTTGTCGGTGACGGTAGTGCTCCATGGAGGTTCACAGATGAATCTAGGTAGTAGGTAGTGAGGTAGTTGTTCAGATGAATCTTGGTGAGTGGCCAGCCGGCCCTCCGGGTGCGCTTCGACGGACGGAAAAAAGCAAGACATGAGAACAAAACAAAATAAGTTGAAAAGAAAAATAGAAAAACAAGATTGCAAATTCGGCATCATAGCCGCATCAAACATTTTAACTGAAGAACCGACCAATTGGTCAAGTGAGAACAACAGTATCTCAAAGTGCAGCAAGAGGCTGCTCAGGCACTATTGGGGGGGAAAAACGTTTGTGTTAGAGAAAGCCAAGCCCCTCCTCAGCGGGACTCAGTGCTGCGGTCGTGTACGCCAGGCTTTAGGCGTGTTTCGTGGAGTTTTTGGCAGTGACCTTCGTCCACTCCTGGGTCACAGGTTTTGTTTTTTTCGCAGTGTCAGCGTTGGTTGCTGCATCAGGGAGAATGTCCCATGCTCTGAGTAATGCCAGGCCTTCATCCAGCGAGTTCACCACATGGTTTCTGCCCTCTTTGGTAATAGTGATGCTGGTTGGAAAGCCCCATCTATATGTTATCTGATGATTTCTCAGTGCCTTAGTTATAGTAGCCAGATTCCTCCGTTTTTTCAGGGTGTACTGAGAAAGGTCGGCATAGAATTGCAATTGCTGATATTCTGACGGTATGTGATCTTTGGACCGCATGACCGCCATTAATTGCTCCTTAACATGAAAGAAGTGTACTCTCAGGATAACATCTCTGGGTATGTTTTCGGGAAGATAAGATGGTTTCGGGAGACGGTGGATCCTGTCGATCGTAATGTCGATCGCTGTGAGATCTGGAAGTAGCTCTGAGAACATAGTGGTGGCGTAGGCTTTAAGCTCGCTTTGCTGCACTGATTCAGGAACTCCTCTTATTTTTAAGTTGTTTCTCCTACTCCTGTCTTCCAAATCTGCTAATTTAGCCTTGACACCCTCCAACTCATCTTCTCCCTGTTCCTGGGCGTCTACTAGATCATTGATCGTGGTGGCGTATTCGCCCATTTTGGTTTCAACATGTTCCACCCTCGACTCCACTGCTTGTATGTTTTTGTGAAATTTATTCATGCAGGACATCATGTCTGCCTGGATGGTGCTTCTGAGGGAGAGCAGCATGTCTTTCAGCATGGTATCCATGACAGGCTGATTTGTGGTGGGGAATTTTTCGATTTGAGCAGGTAGTTCTCTCGTGTCGTCCCCGGAGTCAAGATCGGGTCCTGGCACTGGGCTGTATTGCGGCTCCTCCATCCTAAATCTAGCCTTTGCTGGACTGGCTGTTTGTGGAGTATCTGGACAAGATTGTGGGCTTCCCTGGGAATTACTGTGCCTGCTATGCAAGGCAGAGGAAAGGGGAGAAGAGCGAGTCGGGCGCACCGGCGTGGATGACACACCGGCGCCATTCCGCTTATCCCCATGCTGACTGAGCGGGAAGAATTCCGTCAATTTGTGTGGTTTCCTGTCTTCCTTCCTTTTCCTTGTCATGGTTTGAGTGTTGCCCAAGGGTATGGGAACTGGTCACTGATCGTGTGGTTTGCCTGGTCTACTGTTTTGTGTTGCTAATTGTCCCGCCGGTATGGAGCTTCGCTATCAGGTGTCCATCTCTGTCCGCGGCTAGTCACTCATTGAGAGGGCCACCCATTTAAGCGGCATTGTAATGGACAGCGGTTTATGCATCTGGAGTGGGGCAGCGGTATCGCAAGGCCTTTGGTTGCGTAGCAACAGCACTCCCCCTGCACTCTCTAGATAAGTGGATTACTTTAAAGCTTGTTTGGATGCTTTCTAGGATTAAGTCATACAGTGGTTAATGAATGGAGGAGCCCAGTAGACTATGGATGATTTCAACAAGGCACTAGTTAGGGGATAGGTGTAGCTCAATTTTCTGAGACGGCTGGGAGTGTTGGGGTAGCAATTTGTCCTCCAGGAGTAGGCCGAAGCCGCAGATTTTCCTGAGAGGGGGAACTGATTGAGCTTGAGTCTATGAGGGCTTAGTGTAACCCCCCCCCGAGCCGCGATCGTATCCCCACACCTGGCCGTAAGTTAGAGACAGTCCCGGGGTTAGTAGGCCAGGGATAGGCCGGAGCCTGGCTACTCACTGTGACCCGCTGGAAGAAGATCCCGGACCGTGGGCTGCAAGAAGTCGCTGCAGGGCTGGAACTTCGGGGCTTCTCCCCCGCTGGACGGGCAGGTTGTGGCCTCCGGAGGGGCCCTGGATGGTGATGGAAGCGGCTCCCCCCTCCGATGGGTGAGATGCAGGTGTCGCGGGCTCCGTGGGTAGTGTAGGCCGCAAGATGGGTATGTGGAACTCCACGCTCCACGATCGGGACTTCGAGGGATATCCCCAGCAGAGCAGGTAAGAAGCGGTCTCAGGGTGTGCCTCGTCCCTTGGTGTGGGCAGCGCTCCTCCTTGGTGGACAGGATACTGCCGCGGGCCCCGGAGGTGGCGTAGGCCTCAAGATGGCGGCGGCGTGGAGCGAATCTATCTCCGGTCCCGGCCCGGATTTCTAGGCAGCCGTGCTCCAAAAACACCCCGGACCAACCGCAGGTAGCCTCCCAAGGTAGGCGTTGTGTTGATGCTCGATTTGAGCGTGGATTAAGGCGAGGATGGCGGTGGATGCGCTCTGTCAGAACGGAGCTCAGCTTCCACCAAAACAATGTATTTAAATAGTTAAAAAAGTGGTTATAAAGTCATAAGTTTTTTCTATCATAATGCATTCTTTGCATTAAGATAAAGAGCCTTCTGTGTGCAGCAGTTGCCCCAACACCCCCTAATACACACCTGTACCCCCTCTCTATCCAGCAATGTCCACGCTGAATCAGCCTTCAGGTACTCTCCTCCTGATTGGCTAAGACACAGCAGCGGTGTCATTGCCTCCCGCTGCTGTCAATCAAATTCAGTTAGCCAGTCAGGAAAGAGAGGGGACGGGGCCAAACGGGGACTCTATGTCTGAGCTGTGACTCGGCTCAGTTATCCCCATAGCAAGCTGCTTGCTGTGGGGGCACTCAACAGGAGGGAGGGGGCCATGTGTTCCAATGAAGGACCTGAGAAGAGGAGGATCAGGGCTGCTCTGTGCAAATCCATTGCACAGGGCAGTTAAGTATAAAATGTTTGTTATTTTTACATTTTAAAAAACTGAGACTTTAAAATCACTTTAAGATGAATGTCTAAATGCTCCTAATTACAAATTAAAGTACCCTTGTCTCCACAAGGGTTACGAATTTTAAGACTCTCTTACACTCTCGTCTGGGTGTGGCAGAGAGCATCAAAGACATTTCCTAAATTCCAGAATTACTGCTGCAACTTTTGTGCCCCCTTACATTGGTGGACAGTGTCTGTTCCCACTTACTTTGGTAGATAGTGCTTGAGCCCCCTTACATAGTTGGTCAGTGTTTGCACCCATCTTATATTGGTTGACAGTGTGTTCTGTCCACTCAGATAACAAAAGCTCATCATATTTGTGATAGCGGTAGTAGGTTGATACACAGGTAGACATGAACAGAGGCATAAAATCTCAGGGCTTGATGCCTCTTACTTACTGTTGGTGAAAATAGATTGGGATGGGCTCAGGGGCTGGAGCATCACCCTCACCAGGAAACCAGCCTGCCCAGGGAATTGAAAGGACTAGATGCTTGCACACAATTGATATGTTAAAGTGGAACTGCAGTCTGCTCACATAATTTGTAATAAAAACATCTTTGCCTTTCTGAAGCTTCCCTCTAATCACTTTGCATATTATTTTTTATATACTGTGATTCTGTACTTGCCAAATATGCTGCAGAAATCTCCCTCCACTGAGTCTGGCTGCATCCATTTTAACTGTGGGCAGCTGAAGCTTCTTTCTGTTCACTTCCTGGATTTACACAGACACACATAGGCACACCTTCAGCTCTGCAGCCCTGCAGATCATCCCCCCTCCTATCCTGGCAAACTCTCATGAGAGTGAGAAAAAGAGCTGTGCATGATGTCATAAGCCAAGGCTTTTTTTTGTCAATACTCTTTATTACAAATTTTTCTTGCATATTGATTTACATAATTTTTTTCCATTTTGTTTTATTACAATATCTTAAAATGTACATATATTTTCTATTTCATTTTCATTCTCTCTTAACATTCATTCCGTTCCCTCTCATCCATACTATAGTCACTAATTTCTTCCACCTTTTGTCCACACTATACAGTATTATCAGATAGTCCTGTATCCATCGTTAAATAAGATCTACTCCACTTTGCCCATATGTTTTAATACTTTTTCACATTTACCCTTTGTTCATACATTATTCTTTCATGTGGTAGAACTTGATTTATTGCTCTCACCCATTGGCTTAGTGTCAGTGGTATTGGCTGAAACCATTTCTCCACTATTTGTTTTTGTGCCAAGAACAATACTTCTTGTAGGAATATCTTGGTGTATCTGGGACATCTCTACTCTTCTAATAATCCCAATAAGCATAATTCGATTGTAACCATGATAGGTCCATTTATAACTTTTTCTAGTTTCCTGACAATCTGTTGCCAGTACCCCCTTATACTACCACAGTACCACATTAAGTGGAAAAAGTATGTACCCCTTGCCCACATCTTGTGCATTTTGGTGCAGACATTCTCCCCATTTTATACAACCTATTCGGGCCAAGATATGTCTGATGTACTATGTTTAACTGGATTATCCTATTATTCATTGCTGGGGATACTTTCAAGGGAGAGGAGCAGATTTCATCCCAATCACTCATATCTGGGATGGCTACCTGCCATTTCTCCATTGTTCCAACCGCCTCACCATATATTTTACTCTGAAATAGGTGTGAATACCGTTTAGATATTAATCCTCTTGGTCTCTTCAATCTCAGGTTCCCAATAAAGGGATATTTAGATATTTGTATTTCCCTCTAGTACATGCCTAATCTGCAAATACTTATAGAACTGTTTACTCAAGAGGTTATATTGTTTACATGAGTATGATCGTATTATATTTTTGTCATATATCTGTCTGATAGTTGTTAAATTTTTCTGTTTCCAAAATGTACTATCCTCAAATGCTTCCAGGTGTTCATATGTTGGATTATTCCACAAGGCAGTTTCTGGCTGGATCTCAATAAACTGCCTCTTTCCATACTGACCTGGCCAGCTTTAGAAGGGGAATTTTTGCTCCCATCCTCCTCAGGTCAGTTGTCTCTAGTGCCACCAAAAGGTCATTTACTTGCATCCTGCTTAATAAGTATTCTTCCACCCTCATTTCTTGTTCCTGCATTACCCACGCTCTTAATTGTCCTGCCAGATAATATAAAAATAAATCTGGCAGTACCAGCGCTGCTGCTATTTTGGGTCTTTGTAGCGTTGTGAATTTTAGTTTACATCTACCATATGCCCATATAAACTTAGTCATTTGGGAATTTCGTTTTTTAAATATCTGTTTTCGTATCTTTACGGGGAATGCGAGATCACATATAGACACTTGTGTAGTATAATTGATTTAATCAGCTGTATTCTTCATGACATTGATAACGGTAATTTTATCCATATTCCCAATTTACTCCTCTTAACATACTCCAACAGGGGGTATATATTAGCTTCCAAAGCTTCATCTGGGTCCAGGGTGATGTTTATTCCTAAATATTTAAATACTTTAGTTATTTTTAGTGGGGTCTGAGGTCCACTCCAAGTGCTTTGCCCAAGCAACATCAACGCAGATTTTTGCCAGTTGATCTTAAGCCCTGAGTATGTCCCATATATTTCTATTATTTTCATTGCCTCCATCAAAGATGTCTGCACATCTCCCATATATAATATGATATCATCGGCATATAAACCTATATGCTCAGTCTTCCCACCCACATTAATCCCTTTATAGTTTCATATTGTCTAAATCTATTTGCCAATGCCTCAATTGCTATAGCCAAGGCTTTTTACCAGACAAGAAACATGAAGTGGGCTGTATGAGGTATTTACTGGCAGAAAAAAAAATGTTTTACTATCCAAAGTTAAAACAACAAGGGCAGCAGATTAAATAGATGGAAAGTTAAAAAAAATACTGAATGTCCACTTTAATCAATTGATTAGATATTTAATAAGCAGCAGGTGGTTTTGTGGCATTGGCACCCGGGGCACTGTGTTGTCCCTTTTTTTATCTAAGGTAACAGGGACCCACTGGGTGGAGGTGATAATGAAATTTTGGAAAGGCAAAAGCATACCAAAGCAGCCTCCTGGCAACGCCACTGCCTGTTGGGTAATGGGGGACGCAGACATTTGATCTGATTTACTAATGGTTTTATGTGTACGATTGTATAGCAATGCCATGCAAAAACAGAAAACCTTAGGCTTACAAAAATGTATTTCTTTACAATGTGTAGCAGAAACACAGAAATGTATTGACATGTACTCCTTACCATTCTAACATATGCCACACATATGCCACTCTATGACTAAGTTAATTTTTGAGTAAAACACATTAGGAGGCAGAGGTTCAGGTGGATCTGTCTGTGCGCTGCATGGATGAAAGCTTTTACAATGGAGTGCAGCTTCTTTTAATCTCTGTAGCAACAGGGGATTAGCCAAACGCACCTTGGTTTAGTTCGCAGGAGATTTTAAAAACAAAACATAGGACTTTAACGGTTTCCAACTGAAATTCCAGATAGGAAAAGATAAGCACTCAGAATATAGTTCAAAATATATACAACAGTTTATTTCACAATATCAGTCAAATCTATCAATAAAACATATCAAAAGTATGTGTATAACATGCCCCAAAAGCTAGTTGCTGGTAGTGTGAATACACTGAGACATGTCTACATGGCCCAATCCTCTTGGAATGAAGTAGTAGCGTAGAGTAGAGAGGGTCTTCCATATACAAGGCCAAATGCAGGAATCAATGTACAGTGCCTTGAAAAAGTATTGTAATTTTCCAAATTTTGTCATGTTACAACCAAAAACCTACCTGTATTTTATTGGGATTTTATGTGATAGACCAACACAAACTGGCACATAATGGAAGGAAAATTATAAATGTTTTTCAAAATTGTTTACAAATAAATATGTGAAAGTGTGGTGTGCATTTGCATGCATTTTCACCCCGCCGAGTGAATACTTTGTAGAACCACATTTCGCTGCAATTACAGCTGCAACTCTTTTTTGGTATGTCTCTACTAGCTTTGCACATCTAGAAAGTGACATTTTTGCCCATTTTTCTTTGCAAAATAGCTCAAACTCTGTCAGGTTGGATGAAATTTGAACCTGCGCAAGCATCTAGCGATCATTTGAAATGATTATTTGAAGCTGCTGCACGGTGTGTCCCTGGATAAAGGCCCGGGTTTACAGCCGCAAGCCTTTAATGCTTGCCCTGTGGTAAGCGTGCATTTTTTACAGTGTTTTCACTTCTGGTGGTGGAATTCCTTCTGATGCTATTCACTCTTCACTGTTTGTGTCAAATTAATCATTTCATTTTTGGACTTTATTGACCTTATTGACTTATTTCTTCACAGTTCGTTTATTCACTCATGTCTTATTGAATTGGTCTCAATTCCTTTACTTATTATATTTTTTTTTATAATAGCATTTTTTTGCTATTGTTATCAGTGTGTATTTTCACTTTTGGTTGCCGCTTGGTTTAAGTTTTTGTTATTTTAGCGCATTAACTTTTCTATTTCCAGATTTGTGGAGTGCACGACTGATAGTTGACCTGTGGACAGATTCCCCCACCTGAGATGTGGATCTCTGCAGCTCCTCCAGAGTTACCATGGGCCTATTGCCTGCTTCTCTGACTAATGCTCTCCTTGCCCGGCCTGTCAGTTTTGGTAGACGGCCACGTCTTGGTAGGTTTGCAGTTGTGCCATACTCTTTCCATTTTCGGATGATGGATTGGTTTAGCATACTTTTATTTATAACCTAACCCTGCTTTAAACTTCTCCACAAATTTATCCCTGACCTGTCTGGAGTGTTCCTTGGCCTTCAAGATGCTGTTTGTTCACTAAGGTTCTCTATCAAATCTCTGAGGGCTTTAGAGAACAGCTGTATTTATACTTATACTGAGATTAAATTATACACAGGTGGACTCTATTTACTAATTAGGTGACTACTGAAGGAAATTGGTTTCACTAGATTTTAGTTAGGGGTGTCAGAGTAAAGGGGGCTGAATACAAGCAGCAATGTCTTTTGTGTCCTATAGTGGCGGTTCTTCCCCTGTCAATAGTGCCTGGCTGCAATGGCTCTGGCAATCCAACCACTGAAGGAGCTGAACTCTGGTCTTCCATCTACACTGAATGTCTGGACTGCACACTAATTTAGGAGACACACCTTTATCTACTTTTGTTTGTGAGTGCAACTTGTATCCTTTTATTGATCTCTACAATACATTTGCTTAATACACTATTAGCTAGATTCACAAAGAGTTAAGCCGGCGTATCAGTAGATACGCCATCGTAACTCTGAATCTAAGCCGTCGTACATTTAAGTGTATTCTCAAATTGAGATACACTTAAATGTAGCTAAGATACGACTGCCTGTGCCGTCGTATCTTAGCTGTGTAGTTCCGCCGGCCGCTAGGGGCGTGAACGCTGATTTACGCCTAGAATGTGTAAATCAGCGATATACGCCTATTCACGAACGTACGCTTGCCCGTCGCAGTAAAGGTATGCCGTTTGCGTAAGGCATTTTCAGGCATAAAGTTAGTCGAACAAATAGCTGGCCTAGCCAATGTTAAGCATGGACGACGTTCCCACGTCGAATTTTGAAAATTTTACGACATTTGCGTAAGTCGTCCGTGAATGGGGCTGGATGACATTTACGTTCACGTCGAAACCAATAAGTCCTTGTGGCGTACTTTGGAGAAATGCACACTGGGACGAAAATCACGTCGGGTCATGATTTATTTACATAAAACATGCCCACCTCTTCACAATTTGAATTAGGCGCGCTTACGCCGGCCCATTTACGCTACGCCACCGTAACTTAGGAGGCAAGTGCTTTGTGAATACAGCACTTGCCTCTCTGACTTACGGCGGCGTAGCGTAAAGACGATACGCTACGCCGGCTCACAAATACGTCGCCCTACGTGAATCCACCTATATGGCTGGCTTGGCACTCCTATCTCTTTTCTGGGGATGGACATGTAGCTAAAGTAAAAATAAAAAATTGTCAGGGAGCAACAATTTTAATGATGGTTAAGTGAAATATAAAAAATTTCCAATTTCATGAAATAGCATGCTTGAGATTTTCTCAGAAAAGATAATATTAGTAATTTCTGAAGAAGCTTTATGTCAACAAAACATGTAGATTTTTCTAATTGAGTCTCCCACCACTGGTGTCAATATCTTGGAACAAATTGTTTATTATATCTTATAACTCACAGGAAATCTTAAGTTATTTGAAGTATGATGTTGTAGAGACCTGAGCTGGGAGGTGTATTTGTCTTAAGGTAGAAGGCATACTGTACCTATAGGATGCATTTTTCATATTTGTATAAATAAGGTAAGATCAACATTGTTTTGTGACTCTTTATAGTACCTACAACATTTTACTAAAAGACAGAAAAAATCACATAACTGTTGCAGCAGATAGGACATAAGGGTTCTTTTTAACAAATATGTTATTTATCCCCTTATTGTACAAACTAAATGAAACAATTCTTTCTTTTTGGTACTGTTATACTCTTTACATGGCCAGTCTATGCAGGAGCTTTGTTATGGTAAATATGGTGCTATTAAGAAAAATACACTAACCTTGTAAACATTACGCGATTTGTGATAATACGCATAACTGCACCAAACCTTTAGCAGACTTCCAGTGATCACAAGATTCCACAAGTGCATTTTTGTACCTTAAGACAAAATTAAAAATAATTCATGGGGCTGCAGTAAATCAATAATACAAATTTACTGTTAAGTACCGAAAACTCACTTATGTTTTAACTTGAAAGCTAGTTGTTGCAGTCTCCCTATTAGTATCTGTCAATGACTGTAACACATGTCCTTGGAAGTGCTAATTAAGAATATTTGTAATTAGTTATGCAAAGAGGGCGCTTGAAACCCCAGAGCATTGTTACGGACAGTCTCAATGAAATTAATTTATTTACGCTGTAGTAAAACGATTTAAAACCCAGTCAATCTCTTTTTTTTTTTATATCATCACTTACTTTTTTCTATATGTTTATTTATTTTTTAAGCTTTTTATGTCTTCAAATGTTTGCTTTCATCTACAACATATTTATTTTGTAACAATGATGGAAGAATTTAAATAGGAGATGATGCCAAGATGTGTACTTATTTATTTGCAGAGTCAATGACAACCCAGAAATGAGATTGTCATTGTTAAGAGTAACTCTTGGTATAGTAACATTGAAGATAATGCCCTATGCCTGCAGGTTCCTTCTAAGACATAACCTCATCCCACTGCTGATTTCATTTGCATACAATAGTAGGACTAGTATGACCATAATCTGTGCTCTCAATTCTACAGCTAAGGCCAGCCATACACGTTTCGAATCTTGGACCATTCAGTAGGAACCGGCCGAGAATTGAACCATTAATGGGCAGGCAGAATGTACCAAGTTGATCAATGGATCAACTTAGGTACAACCAGCCTGCTGGATTATTGTTAGTGGCTGCTATAGCCGCTAGCAAAAAATCACTGTCTTCTTCTGGCCAGGGTGGCTTCCCCCGCCCCCCACAGAGAGAAGACAATGGCCCGGCAGGAGGTATTACCGCATTAACACTGTGTTGATGGGGGAATCAAGCAAATTTGCTAAATGTATGGCCAGCCTAAGTATGAGACCCTAGTCAGACTTTCTAGGACTACATTGGGGTTAGCATGTCTGTTAGCAGTGCTCATAATTGCACCATGAGTTTTGTGCAGTTGTATGACATTTTTATGTAACAGGGCTGGTCTGTCCCTGTTTTCACTTAAAAGACCAAAAGATAATGAGTAGGCAGCTTTTTCTTGATGTGCAAATCATAAAACACATCATTGTGGGTACCACATTTTTAAGAAAATACATTGCTGCCTGGCTGCTGTTCTTGGGCAGTTGTTTGCTTATCTATGATGACAATGGTTTTCAGCCCTGTCCTCAAGTACCCCCAACAGGCCATGGCTTGGGAATTTCTCTTAGATAAAATAGCTGTCCAAAATACCAAGCCATTGACTCTGATTTAAAGCACCTGTGCAAGATAAAGGAAAACCTGCAAACATGGCCTGTTGGGGGTACTTGAGGACAGGGTTGAGATTCACTGATCTATGACCACCCTAAGTCAGATTTTTTGAGATGTTCATATACTGACACTTTAGCATCATGGCTGCTTTGTGATAACAGGTTCAGATATTCGGGAAGAAGGAGTGACACATAAATAAAAAAGCTGTAAATGTAAATCTTTGGTGATGATGGGTCAAAGTCTATTTTTAAGACAGTCCTATATTGTCACCATTGCTGTAGTTTTACTTCATGCCCCTCATCCCTCAGGACAAAAGCCTTTTTGCATATAGCCTCCTAAACTTGCATGCAAGCAAGCTTTAGTATCCTATCAACAAAATACTATAGCTACACAATGCACAATGAAAGTGGGAACATCAAAAAGATGTAAAGACACAGGTCATCCACTGTGTTCAAATACACCTAGAATTCACTTCTTAAAGGGGTGGTTCCCCCTTAAAACAAATGTCTAACAATACATTTGGAAGACTGTTTACACTGCGGGTAGGCTGGCTTTTTTTTTTTTTTCGTACATACCTCGATATCGCCGATTCATCCCTCGACTTCCGGGTATGAGTCTTGTGGCGGTGGGCGTTCCTAGTTGAATGACGTTCCTCCGACCGACGCATACTTGACGTCACGACTTTCCGAAAGAAGCCGAACGTTGCTGCGCAGGCGCCGTATAGAGCCGACTCTATACGGCGCCTGCGCAATGACGTTCGGCTTCTGTCGGAAAGTCGTGACGCGCAGTATGAGCCGGTCGGAGGAACGTCAATCAACTAGGTCCAGCAAGACTCATACCCGGAAGCCGAGGGATAAAACGGCGATATGCGATATGATCGAGGTATGTACGAAAAAAAAAAGTCCTATTTCGGGTATTTCCGGAGAAGCGTGACGTGCCAGAGCGGGCCGTCAATCATGCTGCCTCTCCATAGGAACGCCCATTCCCCGAGGGGGGTCGGAATCTTGTCGCTATGATTACACTGTGAGTACCGGACTAAAAAAATAAAGACAGGCATACTGTAGCTCGCGCTACTATGCCGAATGTTATGCTAGAAGAACATTTTTTTTTTTTTATTAATAGGGTGAACATAGGGTGAACCCCCGCTTTAAGGACCGCCTAACGCTGATATACGTCGGCAGAATGGCACGTCTGGGCACAATCACGTAACTGTACGTCCTCTTTAAGTGCCCAGCCATGGGTCGGGCGCGTGCCTGGTTCGAAGCTCCGTGACCGCGGCTGCAGGACCTGCGGACGCGATCGCCGCCGAAGTCCCGGGATCGGTCACAGGAGCTGAAGAACAGGAAGAGGTGTGTGTAAACACACCTTCCCCGTTCTTCACAGTGGAAGTGGCACTGATCGTCTGTTCCCTGATATAGGGAAAGACGATCAGTGACGTCACAAGTCCAGCCCCGCCCTCCTACAGTTAGAAACACACATGAGGTCACACTTGACCCCTACAGCGCCCCCTAGTGGTTAACTCCTAAACTGCAATTGTCATTTTCACAGTAATCAATGCATTTTTATAGCACTTTTTGCTGTGAAAATTACAATGGTCCCAAAAATGTGTCAAAATTGTCCGATGTGTCCGCCATAATGTCGCAGTCATAAAAAATCGCTGATCGATGCCATTAGTAGTAAAAAAAAAAAAATACTAATAAAAATGCCATAAAACTATCCCCTATTTCGTAAACGCTATAATTTTTTTGGCGCAAACCAATCGTTAAACGCTTATTGCATTTTTTTTTACCAAAAATAGGTAGAAGAATATGTATCGGCCTAAACTGAGGGGAAAAAAGTTGTTTTATATCTTTTTTGGGGATGTTTATTATAGCAAAAAGTAAAAAATATTGTATTTTTTTCAAAAATGTCACTCTATTTTTGTTTATGATAAAATACCACCAAAAGAAAGCTCTATTTGTGGGAAAAAAAGGATGCCAATTTTATTTAGGAGCCATGTCGCACGACCACGCAATTTTCAGTTAAAGCGACGCTGTGCCAAATCTCAAAAGGGGGTCTGGTCCTTTACCTGCATATTGGTCCAGGTCTTAAGTGGTTAAACTATGTAGTACAAGGGCCTGCCAATTCGGATACAATTGAAAGTTGTTTAGTTTTGACCTCATACAGTATTATATATTTTTTTGAAAATCTAAAGGAAAATTGTACAAGAACATTGAGCATGTATGGCCAGTCTTATTTTGCCAATGGAATCCAGGTCATCCTCTTTTTTGCTCTCCCTTTGAAGTTAGTACATTTTTGTTGCTGCATACTGTTACCCATTCTGAAAGTGTATACAAGTCAATTTCAAATCTTTCATTATACAGGGGAACTGGTTATTGACAGCAACCCCTTACATTAACCACAGCTGTGTTGGTTATGCAGATTCTGATCCTGAATATTACCCTGGGCTAGATGGCTGAATTAGCACAGATATAACTCTGGCTAAAATATCAGCTTTTCTTTACAAAGGTATGACGGTTAAATCATACACCTCGATAAAAGGGGCATATCCAAAAGTTTAATATGAGGAAGCCAACTGAAAATCATATTTCGATGTGTTTATTTATTTTTAAATATTGCTTTCTAACTTGCATGCCAATTAATATTATTATCATTATTATTATTATTATTATTATTATTATTATTATTATTATTATTATTATTAGCATTTGTATTATTTTAAATCAACCAAGTTTGAAATTGCAAGTGATCAAAGGTCACTTTCATAAGGTTAAAACAGGACAATCTAAGATGATCTCTGTCTGATTAGGTTCTCCATCCTTTACAGTTTACACAGTGCTAAATAAGTTGATTCACTTTTACAAATCAGAGACACAAAAGTATTTTTTCAGCCGCACAGCTTACTCTATGGCTAATGTGGCACAAAACCAATACAAAAAGCAACTTGTAGCTAAAAAATTAAGAGATATTGTCACACAAGGTAAAATAAGATTAGGACAAGAAATAAAAACAATAGAAGGGGATCAATACTTGAGTGAATGGGAGTATTTTCAGTTAACCACTTAAAGGGACTGTAAAGGTTCATCTTTTATTTTCGAAATTGGTTCCTTTAAGCTAGTGTATTGTTGGTTCACTTACCTTTTCCTTCGATTTCCCTTCTAAATGCTTTTTTTCTTTGTTTGAATTTCTCACTTCCTGTTTCTCCTCAGTAAGCTTTCCACCATCATCCGAGCGGTGGAAAGTCATTTAGAACAGCTTACTGAACACCTTACTGAGGAGGAACAGGAAGTGAGAAATTCAGACAAAGGAAACAAAACAAAAAAACATTTAGAAAGGAAATCGAAGGAGAAGGTAAGTGAACCAACAATGCACTAGCTTAAAGTAACCTATTTAGAAAATAAAAAACGAACCTTTACAACCCCTTTAAAGACCTTAGGTGTTTTTCAGATTTGGTGTTTGCAAGACTAAAACATTTTTTTCTGCTAGAAAATTACTTAGAACCCCCAAACATTATATATTTTTTTTCTAACACCTTAGAGAATAAAATGGCGGTCATCGCAATACTTTTTGTCACACCGTATTTGCGCAGCGGTCTTACAAGCGCACTTTTTTTGGAAAAAAAACACTTTTTTGAATTAAAAAATAAGACAACAATAAATTTGGCCCAATTTTTTTATAAATTGTGAAAGATAATGTTACGCCGAGTAAAATGATACCCAACATGTCACGCTTTAAAATTGCACCCGCTCGTGGCATGGCGTCAAACTTTTACCCTTAAAAATCTAGATAGGCGACGTTTAAAAAATTCTATAAGTTGCATTTTTTGAGCTACAGAGTAGCTCTAGGGCTATAATTATTTCTCTCGCTCTAACGATCGCGGCGATACCTCACTTGTGTGATTTGAACACCGTTTTCATATGCGGGCGCTACTCGCGTATGCGTTCGCTTCTGCGCGCGAGCTCGTCGGGACGGGGCACTTTAAAACATTTTTTTTTTTGTTTTCTTATTTAATTTTATTGATTTTATTATTTTTTACACTAAAATATATATAAAAAAAAAATGATCACTTTTATTCCTATTACAAGGAATGTAAACATCCCTTGTAATAGAAAAAAGCATGACAGGTCCTCTTAAATATGAGATCTGGGGTCAAAAAGACCTCAGATCTCATATTTAGGCTTAAATGCAAGAAAAAAATGACAAAAAAAATTGTCTCTTTAAGAGGCTGGGCGGGACTGACGTTTTGACGTCACTTCCGCCCAGCAGAGCTATGAGGACGGGTGGGGGCCATCTTGCCCTCACTCAAGTCCTCACTCTCCAGGCGGCAGCATCGGATCTCCTCCGCCGCTACCGACGGCTCCGGTAAGCGGCGGAGGGCGCGGAAAAGCCACGGAGACCGCCGTTATCGTTTACACGGCCGCCCGCAGAAAACATGGATATCTCAGTTGTGGCAGCAGCTGCTGCCGTTACTGAGATATCCATGTTTAAAAAGAGGACGTACATTTACAATACGCGGGTCGGAAAGTGGTTAAAACACTTTGGGCCAGATTCATAAAAGAGATACGGCGGCGTATCTCCTGATACGCCGTCGTATCTCTGAGATACTACTGTCGTATCTATGCGCCTGATTCATAGAATCAGGTTACGCATAGATCTCCCTAAGATCCGACAGGTGTAAGTGACTTACACCGTCGGATCTTAGGCTTCAATTCTAGGCTGGCCGCTAGGTGGCGATTCCATTGCGGTCAGCGTAGAATATGCAAATGACTAATTATGCCGATTCACGAACATACGCTTTGCCCGTCGCTGTAAATTTACGTAAATTTGCGGCGTAAAACTAAACCTGCCCTCTAGGTGGTCTAGCCAATGTTAAGTATGGCCGTCGTTCCCGAGTCAAAATTTGAAATTTCACGTCGTTTGCGCAAGTCGTCCGTGAAAGGCGCTGAACGCCGTTTACGTTAAAGTCGCAACCAATGACGTCCTTGCGACGTCATTTAGCGCAATGCACGTCGGGAAATTTTAGGGACGGAGCATGCGCAGTACATTCGGCACGGGAACGCGCCTAATTTAAATGGTCCCCACCCCATTTGAATTAGGCGGGCTTGCGCCGGGGCGGATTTACGCTACGCCGCCGCAACTTTACAGGCAAGTGCTTTGTGAATCAAGCACTTGCCCGTAAAACTTGCAGCTGTGTAACGTAAATGTAATACGTTACGCCGCCGCGGAGTAAGCCGATTCTACCTGAATCTGGCCCTTTGTGAGCACCTTACCACAGCCGATTAGGGATGATAAAACACTAACCCCAATAGAAAAGATATGCAGCATTGATAAGCCACTGAAACATGGAATATCGTTGGTATATGGCATATTAACGGATATAGAGACGCAGGGAACATTGCCATGCGTAGAAAAGTGGGGAAATTACTTGGGTAAAAAGATAGACGAGGGACAAATGATAGGTGCAGTTTATAACTTTTCATCCGATATTACAACCATTGAAGCAAATTACAAATGCATTGTACGTTGGCATTTGACCCCAGAGAGAATGAGCAAAATACATCCAAACAACTCAGCGCTTTGTTGGAGGAATTGTAAGCAAAAGAGAACAACAATGCACATCTGGTGGGATTGCCCGAGAATACAAGAATATTGGGAAGAAATTTTAGAGTATATAGAAGCAATAACAGGGGAGAAGATCTTATGCAATCCTTGGACTTGTTTATTCCATGGAACAAATAAAACAAAAAAACAGTACGGAGTAACTCTGGTCCCTGCGCTGCTAAATGCAGCAAAGAGCCTAATTCCAAAAAACTGGCTACACCCAAAGAGGCCATCAATAAAAGAATGGATACAGCGAGTTGACTACAAAGCAGAAATGGAGTATCTTGCCCGAGGAGAACTCGGAGGGGAGGACAGATATGGAGAGATATGGGAGAAATGGAGAGCTTTTAAAACATCAGAAAAATTTGTACAGGGAATGACAGAAACAGACAGGTGAGAAAATATATAAACAAGTTAAACACCAACTAGATACACAGATCCGGGGGGAGGGAGAGGGTGGGGGAGGGGGGAATATGGGGCAATGGGGGGCGGGGAGGGTCTAGGGGTGGGGGGGGAAATATATTGAAGAATTACGGGGTATACTTCAGCTGTATCAGGCCCTGAGGCAATAAGGTTTATTAAAATTGTTGTATGTACAACAACGAATAATTTCTCGAATAAATAAATAAATAAATAAATAGACACCCGCAAAAAAAAAAAAAAAACACACATGATGCGAAAAGTTACAAGGGACGTTATGGGCGGAAAGACCGTGAGCAGGTCTCGTTGTCCATTTTTTGGGTTGAGTCTGAAGTGGAAAAAAAAAACAAAAAAACAATACTGTAAACTTCCAAAATGTACAAAATGGATGAATCTGAGCTCGATGTAAACACTTCTGATCTATTCAATGGCTTTTCCTTGCAACGTGATTCAGCAAACTCAGGAGGGACAATTTAGGAAGAATGAATGTTTTTTTCTTTCCAAATAATGACAGTTGAGAGGAACATTCTGTTTACCCATTTTATATACGCAATCAGTGGGAGAATTGCACTTTTCAAAGTGGTGTCACGTACTGAATAGTTCTCTGAAAAATGTGAATGTCATGCTGATTGTGAAGGGTTTGTGACTCAGAGATGTTGTTACTTTGAATTTATGAACCAAAAAGACCTTGCTGAAGCCAACTAATATATTTTTTAAGGTGCAGTCTTTTAAGTGATTTGTAAAGAAAAGGCAATCCGAAACAAAACAGAAATAAAACTCATACTGAATCCGATCAATGTAGCTATAACATTAAGGCATTAAGAAGTGACTATGAGAAACTAAAAAGAGGGGGAGAGCCAAGGTCTTTTCTAGTGAAGTACCTTATTTATCTACGTATAACATGCACATGCATATAACACGCACCCTAACTTTAACCACTTAAGACCCGGACCAAAATGCAGCTAAAGGACCTTGCCCCTTTTTGCGATTCGGCACTTGCGCGATCTTGCGACGTGGCTCCCTAACAAAATTGGCGTCCTTTTGTTCCCACAAATAGAGCTTTCTTTTGGTGGTATTTGATCACCTCTGCAGTTTTTATTCTTTGCGCTATAAACAAAAATAGAGTGACAATTTTGAAAAAAATTCAATATTTTTTGCTATAGTAAATATCCCCCAAAAATATATAAAAAAAACTATTTTTTTCCTCAGTTTAGGACGATATGTATTATTTTACCTATTTTTGGTAAAAAAAAATCGCAATAAGCGTTTATCGGTTGGTTTGCGAAAAATTTATAGCGTTAATAAAAATGCAATAAAACTATCCACTATTTTGTAAATTATTTTTTTACTACTAATGGCGGCGATCAGCGATTTTTTTTCGTGACTGCGACATTTCGAACAATTTTGACACATTTTTGGGACCATTGTCATTTTCACAGCAAAAAAATGCATTTAAAATGCATTGTTTATTGTGAAAATGACAATTGCAGTTTGGGAGTTAACCACAGGGGGCACTGATGGGGTTATGTGTGACCTGAAGTGTGTTTACAACTGTAGGGGGTGTGGCTGTAGGTGTGACGTCATCGATTGTGTCCCCCTATAAAAGGGATGACACGATCGATGCTGCCGCCACAGTGAAGAACGGGGAAGCTGTGTTTACACACGGCTCTCCCCGTTCTTCAGCCCCGGGGACCGATCGCGGGACTCCAGTGGCGATCGGGTTCGCGAGTCCCATGGTCACAGTTACGGGAGCGCGCCACGGGAGCGCACCATGGGAGCATGCCGTGGGCGTGCGCCCGCGACCCACGGCTGGGCTCAAAGGACAACGTACCTATACGTTGATGTGCCCAGCCGTGCCATTTTGCCGACGTATATCGGCGTGAAGGGGTCGTTAAGTGGTTAAGAGGGAAGTTTCAGGAAAAAAAATTCCCACAGACCCCTGCGTATAACACGCAGGCACAGTTTACCCTCTATTTTCAGGGTAAAAAAGTGAGTGTTATACGCCAATAAATACAGTAACTATATTTCAGGTGTGAAACAGATTGAGCAATGCTACAATATTTAAAGAGAAGCAGCTTACAACCCGCATTGATGATGTGGCTAGAAATAAATCCTGGAAACTGCAACCAATGCATAGAATAGAAAAAAAAGATGTCAGCTAGGTTCACATCAGTCTATTCATTTGAAAGGGCTGCTGTACCTGTGGGAAACGTAGGGAAAATGTCCCTGCACCTTTTTTTAAATCACAGCCACACAGAAACCGCATGGTCCTATGCATTTCCATGCACAGGACAACGTGCTGTGTTTTCCAGTGCGTAGAAGTGTTAAGAATGAATGTCACCTCTATGTGTCTGCTAAACAGCAGTGCATTTTGTACTGTAGGAATGCGTGTAATTTACACACAGTCTCACACTTGCCTAGGTGTAAACCTAGGTGTAGTGTGAGTGTAGTTGCTCTTAATTCCAGGATCTTTTCACTCCCAGCGATGAGGTACTGAACCATAGATAGATGTAGGGTGAAAAGAAATCCTCTTACTGGGGTAAGTTGTAGCAGATAAATGCTCAACAAATTAATAATTTGTGTTCCCTAAAGGCAAAACTTTTTCTCTTCATTTTGTATGTAGAAATTAATAGTTAAAACTCTTGCTGGGTTCTATTTAGCAATCTGTGTCCCACTAAGGGGGATTTATTTTAACTTCCTATCCTATAGATATCATAAAAAGTGAGTGGCAGGGGACCTCGCAGAGCACTTTCCTGGTTGTTGGAGGCTTCCCTATTCTTGCCACATGATACCTATCATTGCAGAACACCTTATAGGGGCAGAGAGTTTGTGTGACCACATAGGTGGTGGACCCTGTGGCTTTTGCCCTTAGAGGGACCAAGGAGTACTGGCCATCTAATGGGGGATTCGGTGCATGACACACCAGCACAAAAAGCACAGTTTTACTTTTTTATATAGAAGAAGTCAACAACATCTGGTGAGTGTGATGTATGGAGTAGGGGCACAGATGAGAGAGGACACTCTGGTTGATCACAGCACATATATTTTGGACTTGTCTATAGATGATGCACTTTTTCATGTGGATTAATTTAAATATGGATGCATAAAAATTATTGTGGACATTATTGCACTTTGATACAGTATAACGTATACACCAGGGTCTTGTTTGTATGATCTGCACATTATGGGCCAGATCCATGTACATCGGCGCATATATAGGCCGGCGTAGCGCATCTCATTTCCGCTACGCCGGCTCAACTCAGAGAGGCAAGCACCGTATCCTCAGAGCATTTCCTTCCAACGTTGCGCCGGTGCAGCGTAAATTCATAGGCGTAAGCCGGCGTAATTCTAAGTAGGAAGGAAGTGGGCGTGTTCCATTTAAATAAACCGTGACCCCATGCAAATGAAGGGTCGAACGAATGGCGCATGCGCCGTGACGCTGACTATGTCCCGCGCCCCCTCTGCGCATGCTTAGAACTAGGCCCGGCGTAATCCCTGAGATACACACAGGGCATAAATACGCCCAGACATGCGCCCGTTGAGCGCAAAAGTACATCCGCTTGTTTCCCCCCCTGAAGCAAGGTACTTTTTGCTGGTTGGTTTTGAGCCATGTCTGCTCCAGCTTCTGAGAAGAGGAGGAAGCTTAACTTTTCTGACCAGGAGAAGGATGTGATAATCAGGGCCATGTCAAGGTATGTTGTGTACCTCCATGGTGCAGAGCGTGGCAACACCACTAAGGCCAGGAAGATGGAGATCCTGACGCAGATTGTGGCAGATGTCAATGCCCTGGGATACGAGGTCAGGACCTCCAATGACATCCAAAAAAAAAAAAATTACCTGCGTCGCCTGGTCCGAGGTAAGCTCGTCAAGATGAGGGCTCATGCCAGTGGCACTCCTGATTAACAGGTGGTTGCCCAGTGTCTCCACAGGCATCAAGTGGAGGGAGTGGAGGGCTTTGACTCCATTGAGGATGCCTTGAGGACAGGTAAGTGTGTTTTATCTCCTATCTGGTGTGTAGCATGTGTGGGGGTGGAAGGGAACATGTGACAAGTGTGTGGCTCCACCAACATGTGAATGTTTTGTGTCATTCACAGATGTGCAGGAGGGAGCTGGGCCATCTGATGCCGGTGGCCATTCCACACCATCCCCTGTACATCAGTCTGAGTCTGACCCCCTGGGAAGCCGTGAGTCATCGGTGGAGGGAAGTGGCCACACCTCTCCTCAGGAGGTGGTTGAGGAGACGATGACCAGTGATAATGAGGTTTGCCTCTACTTGGAGGAGTCTCCCCCTTTGGCTGGGCCCACTCAGACCTCCACCTCCATCAGGGGAAGCCCCTCAGGGTCCTCCCCCAACAGGTCTACCCCCTCAAGGGGCTCCCCTTCTAGACGGCCCCAATCCTCTCCTGGCCCCAGGAAGGTGACCAGGAAGACTAGGGGGGTGTCTGAGTTCCTCCTGGAACACCTCAAGAGGGAACAGGCCCGCCAGACCCGCCATCTGGGTGAGGTTGCCGTCCAGATGGAGCGAGTGGTAGACAGCATGGCCTCCTATGCCACAATTAATGAGAGTGTCCAGGATGTGAACACCAACTGTGCTGCTGTGGTCACCTGCCTGGGGGATCTGCAGGCCACCACAGCAGGCCTCGTGGAAGAGGTCCACACCCTGGCAGAGGCCGTGCGTGAAAATACTGCTGCCATCCAGGCGGAGGGGAGGCAGTCAAGGCTGCTGCAGGCCGAGACCAATGCGGTCCTCACCCGCATCGCCCTGGCGTTGGAGGGCAGGCAGCCAGCCATGGAGAAACCAGGGGATGCTCCTCCTCCTCCTGATTCCCCCTCCATGAGGCTCCCACGAGGAGCCGGGGCCGTGGCCGTGGCACCAGGCGAGTAGACCCAGCACACGGTCAGTAGTGCAGGCTACAGTGTGACTGGTGTGTGAATGTGGGGGTGACATTCCTGACGGCAAAGGGGTGTCACCCTCGGTCGTCGGGGAGAAGTTTTCCCCACCACCGTGTGAATGTGGTATGAATGGACAGCGACATAATTGGAGCCTTGGCGGGGCGTTGCTGCTCTCAAGTCCTGCATGGTGGGCTAATCCAATGTGATGTGGTGTGTGTGAGCTAGGAACTACAGTGGTGTGCATGCGTGCATTCTCCTTGTGCCATGATGAATGTGTGTGTTTAACGTGAAAATATGCCTACTGTGAGGCATCTCCTGACTGCTCTTCCCTCAGCAGACGGGGTAGCCTCGGTCAGGGGGGGAATGTCTGGTTCGGGGGTCAGGTCATCACGTATGTCAATCTCCAGGCCCTTTCTCACGGCGAAGTTGTGCAGCATGCAACATGCACGATGATCTGGCACACAAAGTTTGGGGAATACAACAGGATCCCCCCGGACTTATCCAGGCATCGGAAACGGGACTTCAGGAGGTCAAATGTGCGTTCCACCACTGCACGGGTACGTATGTGTGCATCATTGTACCTTCTCTCTCCTGTGGTTTGGGGATCCCGGAATGGAGTCATGAGATGGGGCCTAAGTGCATATGCAGAGTCACCTGGAAGGGAAAAGACAGGCGGATGTTAGTTGTGCATGTGCCCCTCATGATGTCTGCATCATGGGGTCGGACAGTCATGCCTGACACCCATTTCACTCACCAACCAGCCAGCTGTTCCCGTACACGTTCTGTTCAAATTCTGTTGGGATGTTGCTTTGACGGTATATGTAGCTGTCGTGGCTGGACCCTGGGTGTTTGGCACAGACGTGCCATATGAGGCATTGGGCATCGGCTATCACCTGTACGTTGATGGAATGCCAATGCTTACGATTGCGGTATATGTGCTCTGTGGCACCGGGGGGGGGGCGTAGTGCCACATGTGTGCAATCAATGGCCCTGACAGTGCGTGGGAATCTTGCAATACTGTAGAAATCACGCATTGCCTTCTGCCGTCTGAGGATTGCGGGGACAACCTGATGCACACATCTGCTAATGGAGGATTGTGCCATCCCAGCCACAACTCGACTTGTACGCTGGAATGATCCACTGGCAAGGAAATGGAGTGTTGCCAGTACCTTGACCAGTGGCTCCACTGCTTGTGAGAGATCTGTCTTGCTGGTGATGTCATCTTGCAGGGTTGTGGCTATTTCCAGGATGGTATGCGATTCACCTCCGATTCCCCCATGCCAAAGATGTTTAGGCGCGGTCAGTATATCCTCTCTCGTGCCCTCCTTCTACGCGCCTGTGAAGCCAGTAGTATAGCTATGACCATGGATGCCCCTGGCATGTTGGCATACAGATTGTTGTCATGCAAGTGTGGATGCTCAGCTCGTCCGTAACGGTGCTGCTGCAGCTGCTCTCCGGCTGACCTGTGCATGTCTGCTGCTGACTTACCCCTGCTTTATGAGGGGTAACTTTAGGCCGGACATACAACTTACATGCGCCGCGCGTAGCCCACGTCGGGCGCACGTACATTCGTGGATCGCCGTATCTCCCTCATTTGCATATTTGAATAGGAAATTAATGGGAGCGCCAGATGCGTCCAGCGTATATATGCGCCCACGCTGCGCCGGCATAGAAAAGTTACGTCGGTCAGAAGAAGTCGATTTTCAGGCGTATCTAGTTCTGTAGGCTTACCTTCTCGCTGGATCCACAGGCAAGTTACTTACCTTGTCCCTGGATCCAGCGATGCCACCCCGCTGTGTGAGCGAGCGGGACCTCCTCGCTCGATTCACAGTGTCCCCGTGTGCCGCCGATCTCCGTTCCCTGTGACGTTACGACGCACGGGAGCGGAGAACGGCGCCAAATTCAAAAAAGTAAACAAACACTTTACATACAGTATACTGTAATCTTATAGATTACAGTACTGTATGTAAAAAATACACACCCCCTTTGTCCCTAGTGGTCTGCCCAGTGCCCTACATGTACTTTTATATAATAAAAAATGTTCTTTCTGCCTAAAAACTGTAGATTGTCCAAAAGTGTCCCTTTATGTCAAAAATGGTTTTAGATCAGCTAGAAAACAGCGATAATAAATTATAATCACTTGCAGAATTGTGCGATAGCGATTTGTGGGGAAATTCGTCATAAAAAAAAAAAATAATGACAGCGACAATTCTGCAACTGAGCAAATTTCAGTGATTTTGAGTTGATTACAGTATTGAATAATTTTTATTATAATTATATTATTATTTGTTATAATTATTTATAATGATTTATTATATTATAATTTATAATTTTGTTTTAAAAAAAAATCATACCCGGGATGCCTACAAGACTCTTGCTTGGTCAGATTTAAGTGAGTTATTTCTAAAAATTTCAGGCCTACAGTTTAAAACGCCAAATTTCCTTGCAAAATAATTGTACCGCTTTTGGTACGTAATTCCAGACAGAATCATACCGCCAGGGAGGTTAAGTGATTGAACAGTACTGACTGGCATATTGTAAAGTTTTCATTACCGTGTTACGCAGGTATTTTGACTGTTCTTTTCTACCTCCTCATGGCTCAGTGTCTAGCCTGCTTAGTGCATTCATATTAGTGCTAACAAACTCATTGACTATTTATATACAGACACTAATTGTGATTTAAAAAGCCACAAATGTGGGAAATTAAACTATAATTGTTATTTTAACCTGTGTGTGCCACCTTCTGTGTCTCTGCCAAGGCCAAACCTTTCAGGGTATGTCAACTTTTAATCAGGGCCATTTGGGCGATTTCTGTTATCATTATGATTTAAAAAGGATCCAAAAAACTATGTGATAATAAATGGCTTCATGTGATTGCTATCCTTAAATAAAAGACAGTTTTTTGGCATGATCAATCATATTTTCCATATTAATGCCATATATTGCAATATAAAACTAGTTCACGTTAAAGTGATTGTGAAAGTTATTTTTTTTTTATAAATTATAATAACAAACATGTATACTGACCTGCTCTGTGCAATGGTTTTGCACACAGCAATCCTGATCCTCATCTTCTGTCGTCCCCCACCAGCACTTTGGGTTCCTTCACTGTGGTAATAGAGCCCACCTGTGTGTAATTTAATCTCAGTATAAATACAACTGTTCTGTGAAGCCCTTGGAGGTTTGTTAGAGAACCTTAGTTAACAAACAGCATCATGAAAGCCAAGGAACACACCAGACAGGTCAGGGATAAAGTTGTGGAAAAGTTTGAAGCAGGGTTAGGTTATAAAAAAGTATCCCATGCTTTAAACATCTCTTGGAGCATTGTTCAATCCATCATCGGAAAATGGAAAGAGTATGGCACAACTGCAAACCTACCAAGACATGGCTGTCCACTTAAACTTACAGGTTGGGCAAGGAGAGCATTAATCAGAGAAGCAGCCAAGAGTTCATTGGTAACTCTGGAGGAGCTGCAGAGATCCACAGCTCAGGTGGGAGAATCTGTCCATAGGACAACTATTTGTCATGCACTCCACAAATCAGGTCTATATGGAAGAGTGGGGGACACAACACAACACACATGTGGTAGAAAGTGCTCTGGTCAGAAGAGACCAAAATATTACTTTTTGGCTTACGTGTGGGGGAAATCTAACACTGCACACCACCCTGAACACACCATCCCCACTGTGAAACATGGTGGTGGCAGCATCATGTTGTGGGGATGCTTTTCTTCAGCAGGGACAGGGAAGATGATCAGAGTTGATGGGAAGATGGATGAAGCCAAATACTGGGCAATCTTAAAAGAAAACCTGTTAGATTCTGCAAAAGACTTGGGACTGAGGTGGAGGTTCACCTTCCAGAAGGACAACGACCCTAAACATACAGCCAGAGCTACAATGGAATGGTTTAGATCAAAGCATATTCATGTGTTAGAATGTCCCAGTCACAGTCCAGAGTTGAAAATCTGTAGCAAGACTTGAAAATTGCTGTTCACAGACGCTCTTCGTCAAATCTGACAGAGCTTGAGCTATTTTGCAAGGAAGAGTGGGCAAAAATGTCACTTTCTAGAGGTGCAAAGCTGGTTGAGACATACCCAAAAAGACTTGCAGTTGTAATTGCAGCGAAAGTTGGTTCTACAAAGTATTGACTCAGGGGGGCTAAATACAAATGCATGCCACGTTTTTCACATATTTATTTGTAAAAAAAATTGAAAACCATTCATCATTTCCTTTCCACTTCGCAACTATGTTCCATTTTGTGTTGGTCAATCACATAAAAGCCCAATAAAATATATTTACGTTTTTGGTTGTAACATGACAAAATGTGGAAAATGATTAGGGGTATGAATACTTTTTCAAGGCACTGTGTATTATATATAGTATATATATATATACAGCTGAAAGTGTATTTTATGTTTGAGTGTTTTTATTCAAATTAAGCAACGATTATTGCACATATTTCAATATAGCAAAACATAAAAGCAACAGCTTAAACATACACATTATGGGGTAGATCCACAAAAGAATTACGCCGGCGTATCTCTTGATACGCCGCGTAATTTCAAATTTTGCGCATCATATCTTTGTTTTGTATCTACAAAACAAGATACGACGGCATCTTGGATGGATCCGACAGGCGTACGTCTTAGTACGCCGTCGGATCTAAGATGCAATTTTTCAGCGGCCGCTAGGTGGCGTTTCCGTCTAATTCCGCGCCGAGTATGCAAATTAGCTAGTTACGGCGATCCACGAACGTACGTCCGGCCGGCACATTTTTTTATGTCGTTTGCATTCGGCTTTTTCCAGGGTATAGTTAAAGCTACTGTTATGAGGCGTACTCAATGTTAAGTATGGCAGTCGTTCAAAATTTGAAATTTTTACGTTGTTTGCGTAAGTCGTTTGCGAATAGAGATTTGCATAGAATGACGTCACCGTCGTGAGCATTGGCTTGTTCCGGGTTAATTTCGAGCATGCACACTGGGATACCCCTACGGACGGCGCATGCGCAGTTAAAAAAAAATTTGTTTACGTCGGGTAAATGTGTATTTACATAAAACACGCCCCCATTACATCCATTTGATGGATTTGAAAAAAAAAAGTAAGTTACGGCGGCGTAGTGTATCTTAGATACGCTACGCCCGACGCATAAATGCGCCGCTGTACGTGGATCTGCCCCTATATTGTCAGTTTAGCATTCTACAGCTAAGCATTGTGTGCATAGCCAGTAATTGCCATGAGTATAAACATAATAAAGGGATGCACAATCTTATCGACTATGATTGGCAATTTCCAAAAAAAAGCAATTCAAGCTGGACTAGTGTAGAATGATAAAAACTGTATGACAAAGTTGGTTAAACCTTATACAACTGTTCTAAATTGCCAGTTAATCATTGCCAGAATGCGAGGTTCAACAATTTCACCTTGTAGTGCCAAGGATTAAAAAGTAGATGGTTGGAAATTTCAATTTTCTTCAAAAAAAATTAAGAAGAAAGGAACTAAAGAAAAGGAAATTAAGGAAAAAGTATGTAAGAATAGGTCAGAGATCCTTCTCATCAATAATTCGCTTTACAATTCACTTGACCAAATAGTATTGTACAGGAGTTGTCATGTTACATTGAATTTAGCTTGAGCAGCATTTAGAGTACTTGATATTTTGAAATTTATCATAATCCAGTTGAGCTGTAATAGTGATATTAGTTAAAGTTATGCTAATGTTCTGTTTTTAGGTTGTCCTAAAACAGGAAGTGTTTATTTATACTGGAGAATAGTCAAGCATGTTCGTAGAATTTTCCTGTGTGTGAAGTTGTTATTCATAGATACATTTATATATATAACACAAATGTACAGACAAATAAGATTGTGTTTTGATAATATATTATGAGGTTGTATTTCACTGAAGAATCAGTTATTAACACTGTAAAATTGCCATTGGAAGAACCTAAAGTAGTGTAAGCGTACACAGAACTTCTAAGAAAAGTGCTGAGTGTTTATATATACAGTATCTCACAAAAGTGAGCACACCCCTCACATTTTTTTAAATATTTTATTATATCTTTTCATGTGACAACACTGAAATAAATTACACTTTTCTACAATGTAAAGCAGTAAATGTACAACTTGTATAACAGTTTAAATTTGCTTTTCCCCTTAAATTAACTCAACACACAGCCAGTAATGTCTAAACTGCTGGCAGCAAAAGTGAGTACACCCCTAAGTGAAAATGTCCAAATTTGGCCCAAAGTGTCAATATTTTGTGTGTCACAACAAAAATGTATTGGTAAATGTCTCTAAAAATGTGCCACATCCAAATGACAAATCAATAAAATAATGGATATCCCCTGATGGACTTTAAAGGCACCAAAATATGAACAATAAATTCAAGGAAAAATATAATTTATTATGGGTGTACAAAAATATTTTTTTATACATTAAAATTGAATCATATATGGAATGGTTACAAAGCAATCTGAGAATAATAACCCAATAAGGCAACAAAGTATACAGGACAAGATTATCCAAACAGAAACCCAACATTTCGGAGAATTGTCTCTCTTTCCTCAGGGGTAAATAGACGAATCAGCCCGTTATCTATAGTATATAGTAATTAGCATACAATAAAACAAGGTATAATAGAATTGGTATTTGCAACAAGAACAATATTGATCATCACAATACTCACAACTTGGTAAATATTCTCCATATATAACATTCCATATTGCATGTTTAAAAACAAAGAGATAAGCAATGTAGCGCCCTGGAGTTGCTGGTACATCCAAAGTAGCTCAGTATAGCTGAATTAGCGCTAGATGCCTGCTAACGCTCCCATACACTAATGCTGGAGTCGAAACAACCAGACCCTGTAATTTAAAAAAATATTGGTGTGTCCACCATTATTTTCCAGCACTGCCTTTACCCTCTTGGGCATGCAGTTCACCAGAGCTTCAGAGGTTGCCACTCGAGTCCTTTTCCACTCCTCTATCACAACGTCACGGAGCTGGTGGATAATAGAGACCTTGCACTTCTCTACCTTCCGTTTAAGGATGCCCCACAGATACTCAATAGGGTTTAGGTCTGGAGACATGCTTGGCCAGTCCATCACCTTTACCCTCAGCTTCTTTAGCAAGGCAGTGGTCGTTTTGGAGGTGTGTTTGGGGTCGTTATCATGTTGGAATACTGCCCTGCAGCCCAGTCTCCAAAGGGAAGGGGAGGTTATGCTCTGCTTCGTAATGTCACAGTATGTCACAGTACATGTTGGCATTCATGGTTCCCTCGATGAACTATAGCTCCGCAGTGCCGACAGCACTCATGCAGCCCCAGACCATGACACTCCCACCACCATGCTTGACTGTAGGCAAGACACACTTGTCTTTGTACTCCTCACCTGGTTGCCGCCACACATGCTTGACACCATCTGAACCAAGTACGTTTATCTTGGTCTCATCAGACTACAGGACATGGTTCCAGTAATCCATGTCCTTAGTCTGCTTGTCTTCGGCAAACTGTTTTCAGGCTTTGGGCATCATCTTTAGAAGAGGCTTCCTTCTGGGATGACAGCCATGTAGACCAATTTGATGCAGTGGGTGGTGTATGGCCTGAGTACTGACAGGCTGACCCCCCACCCTTTCAACCTCTGATGCAATTCTGGCAGCACTCACAACCTCTGGATGTGACACTGAGCATGTGCACTCAACTTCTTTGGTCGACCATGGTGAGGCCTGTTATGAGTGTACTCTATCCTGTTAAACAGCTATATGGTCTTGGCCATCGTGCTGCAGCTCAGTTTCAGGGCCTTGGCAATCTTCTTATAGCCTAGGCCATCTTTATGTAGAGCAACAATTCTTTTTTTCAGATCCTCAGATAGTTCTTTGCCATGTGGTGCCATGTTGAACTTCCACTGATCAGTATGAGAGAGTGAGAGCGATAAAACCAAATTTAGCACACCTGCTCCCCATTAACACCTGAGACCTTGTAACACTAATAAGTCACATGATACTGGGGAGGGGAAATGGGTAATTGGGCCCAATTTGGACATATTCACTTAGGGGTGTACTCACTTTTGTTGCCAGCGGTTTAGACATAAATGGCTGTGTGTTGAGTTAATTTGAGGGGACAGCAAATTTACACTGTTATACAAGCTGTACTCTCACTACTTTACATTGTAGAAAAGTGTAAATTCTTCAGTGTTGTCACTTGAAAATATTTAATAAAATATTTACAAACATGTGAGGGGTGTACTCCTTTTGTGACATACTGTATATATATATATATATATATATATATATATATATATAGCACTTTTCTGAGAAGTTATGTGTACGTTTACAGTACTTTAGGTTTTCCCAATGGAAATTTTACGTGTTAATAACTGTGGTTTATGTTGCTTTATTTACCTCTGATCCTTCAGTGAAATGCAACGTCATAATTTATTCTCAAAAGACAATTTATTTTTCTGCACATTTGTGTTTCTCCAGTACTCCTGGGAGACTAAACCATTCTCATGCAGAGAGCTAAGCTATAATATTGTGATTAAAGCTGGCACAGTATTCTGGGGCTTTCAGTTCCATAACAGTTTGAATACAATACATTGCCTACCTCATGACTATCCATTGCTATAAATGGCAATGCGTGTTTCCCTGGCGATGACCAATATTCTCTCCACTAAAGAACTATAATTTAATATACCATCATTTAAAAAATAACCTGTAATTTGAAAACATAATAATACAAATCATGGTGTATTTAAAATAAGCATCTAGCTAAGCAAATTAAGGTGCTAAAATATCTATAAACATATATAAAACATAGATAAAAATGTAGCTATGATGTATTAATAGCTGACTATAAAAATGTACCTGTTGTGTCTTTTTGAAGACATGAACACATGTAATTAAAATAAATAAAAAATAGTTGTAAACTCTGAAATGTCAAGTCACCGGAAACTTGCGTGTCACCAGATATACAGAGTTCTCTGCTGGAATCCAGAGATCTCATCCACTGCTGTGCATCTCCTGCGGAATAAGTACACATCTCCAGACAGTCAGCTTGGCGCATGCACAGTGATCCTACAAGTCTCCTAATAGTTCACTTGGCACCTGTGAAAAGTAGCAAGTCCCTCAGAAACTGCCCACTGCCTCTATCAATATCTTCTGCTGTGCTTGTATTACAGAGAGAACAACTTTTTCCTGTGTTATGCACCTTATAAACATAAAGTCCCTTTATTCAAATGACTTATTTTATTTAACTTTGTAAGCCCTGTATTCAAATTACTCATGCTCACTTCATAAATGGTGTGACTGGGGATCATTCAATGCCCATCCCAGAAGAAAGATAGATAACAAAATGTAGGTTGGCAACCACAACTCTCATATATACAGAACATCTCCCAACAGCTCGGTTAAATCTCCCATCTCGCATGCGCAGAACACCAGACCACGGGAAGGTAGCCACGCTGACGTCGCATGCAGGTGCGGTGGCGGCATGTGGTGGCCATATTGGAGACCAGTATCTCCAAAGGCCGAAAATGTATTGGCTAAATGGTGCCCCACACATGCACGTTGGGGGATCCAACAGGGCAGCGCTGTTGGGTGCCGTTCTGTATATATGAGTGCTGTGGTTGCTTGCTGGCCCTGTTTTTCAGGACCAATTTTTTTGGTTTATTTATGATGAAGTTTTCTTCCTCATTCTGTGCTTTTGTATTTAGGGAGAGACATCTGGCTGCATGGCTGACACTGCTCACATTATCTTGGATGGTGTGCAGCCATGCGGCCAGATGGGTCTCGCATATGACTGATAACATGTATGTTTTTTCCTTTTTCTTTTATGTTTCTTGTAATAAAAACAAGTTGGTTAGGTTAGGAGACTCAACAGGGTGGCACTGCTGGCTGCCATTTTGTCCATATGAGAGCTGTGGTTATCTGCTGGTCCAGCCTCAGGACCAAACTTGTTGGTTTCTCTATGGGGAACATTTCTTCCTCTTCCTGTGTCTTTTGTATTTAAGGGGACACAACCGGCCACATGGCTGACACTGCTCACCTTATGTTCAACGGTTGTGGGACCAATGCGGCCTGGTCGGTCTCTTATATGAATTGCAACAGGTACGTTTTTCTTTTTTCATCTGTTTGTAATACAAAACAAGTTTGTTAGGTCAAATTTTTTTTTTTGTTTGTCATTTGATTTCTGTTGCTGATGATATTGTTTGCTCCCATGGATCTCTGTTGGTGTCACCTGGCCATGCTTTTCATTCCTTGCTCACTGCTGGCTTGATTAAGCAATACTTTTTTAAGAACTTCTTACAGGCTTTATCCTTGGCCATACTCCTGAGTGTTGTAAGTGATGAACATAATGTTTCCTGTTTCACATTGATATCTGTATTATTAATTGGAGTGTCCATTTTTGAATGCCCAGATTCCAGGACACTCCCTGAAGAAGAGCTTTAGTCTTGAAACACATTGGACATTGGAATTACACTTTCTGGACTCTAACTAATTTACCAGCCTATGCTACGTTAAGGAGTTCTGTATTACATCATATGGTCAACTAACTCTTTTTGAGCATTTTGCTATTGTTCACATCTTAACTATAAGCCTGTGTTTTTTATGTGTTTTTGGCTCAATACATGTTTAATAGTGTACTTTTTTCTTCTTTATAATCATATGTGTGTTTTTTCTCTTTAACATTCCTGCTACACTACATTTTTTGTTCTTCATGCCGACAATACTGTATTGATGTGGTAAACCTCTCCCTGGGTTGTAAACTAAAACAAGTATATCATGGATCTGTAAAATAACAATGTTTTCTCTGTTCATGTCAGATACAAAGTTTAGCCTCCTTAGATTCTTTACTACTTTTAGTTTATAAATTTAGAAACATCTTTGCTTTATTGTGGTTGTAAAACAAATCCTCCTACATAATTTGTACGTATTTATCTGCAGCCATTTCTTCTCCACATATGTTTAAAGAAAATAATTTAAACAGTGTTTCTGAGCTTCCAGAGGCAGGGGGCCAGATCTGATGTCACATGCTGCACAGAAATAGAAAGTGTGTAATGTGAGACCTTACTGGGGTAAATAGACACACCCCCTGTACACAATCTCATAGGGAAACATGCTCAGCTAAGACTTTTGATCACAAGCTGTATTCTGGAGCCCCGTCCCCTGTCCCCCTTCATTCCTTAGAGTCAGCATAATCTGTCAGAAATTACTCTTGTACATAGCAGAAGAACCAGACTGCAGACAAAAATCTAACTCAGTGCTTTGGACTGAGGCAAGTGCATGCTATAAAAGGATATGCTTTTCTCATGTTTCATGTAAGAGGTTTACAGCCACTTTAACTAAATGCTAAGTAAGAAGGTCAGCTTGCTACTCAGTCCCAAAGTTTTAAAAGAAGAAACATAGCATCTGCACCTCTGTAGACATATTGCCAGTACATTCCACAGATGGGAGATGTAACTTTATGTAGTTAGAGCATATGTATAGCTTTGTATTGTTTTGGATAGAGTAGGAAAGAATTAAAATGCATGTGTCAGGAAGGGCCTGCCAATAACCCAGATGAACCCTCTGGGCAGATTTCTGTGCACATGTAATCATCTATATGACTTCTCCTTGAACTCTGCTTGCACTGACCCCAACAATGAGACAGATCGCTGCTCCAGGTGAGAATGATAACCCATGTTTCACACATACATTGTGTTTCTTCAAAACCCAACCCTTTTGAAGAAGCACAATGTATGTGTGAAACGTCATCACCCCTTGGTCCGTTGTCACAGTCCTGGTGGCAGTCTTACAATAAACATGTTGGACGGATGTTGGTGTGCATCTAATTTTTCTTTCTTGATCTGCACCGGCCCCAGCTTGTCTTCTGACCTATACTTTGGCCTGCTCCCTTTGCTTCTACACTGCTGTTATGTTACTCACTCTGGCCTGTACACTGACTACACTTCTGTCTGTGGCCCCTGCACTTGATCCGACTACCAGTATCTGACCCGGCTTACCTGATCCAACTGCTATCCAATTGTCTGTTGATCCTCTTCTACACGCATCTATCTTTTACCAGCCTGTACCTTGACAGTCTGCTGCTGCCCGTGCCAGCCTGTCCTGCCTACTGCTGACCTGCTACGACCCAGCTCGCCTACTCCGGTGTGATTCACTGCCAGCATCCTGCTGCCTGGCCTTGACATCCTATCTGCTTCACTGCTAGCAAGACCAACAGGCACTAATGCCACTCTTCACTCCTGCGTAAGAGAGACCTTCTTCAGCCTATCAGGCTCCCCACCAGGTAGGTAACAGCATGTTAGGTAATTTTTTATCTGTGTCAATTTGAGGAGATTTTCCTTTGTTCCCTCTACAAGAGAAGCAACAGGAAATCAGTGGAAACCTCCCAAAAGTGAAGGGAATTCCCCTCTTATAGAGTTGTCACTGGAACAAGTGTCCACATTGGAAGACTTAAGCCCTGTACACACGATCGGTTTGTCTGATGAAAACAGACCAATGGACCGTTTTCATCGGACAAACCGATCATGTGTGGGCCCCATCAAATTGTTTTCCATCGGTGAAAAAAAAAATAGAAAATGTTTTAAAATTTTCCTATGGATAAAAAAAAACGATAGAAAAAAATGATCATCTTTGTGAAAGTCCAGCGGTCAAAAATTCACACATGCTCAGAATCAAGTCGACGCATGCTCGGAAGCATTGAACTTCATTTTTCTCAGCACGCCGTAGTGTTTTACGTCACCGCGTTGGACACAGTCGGATTTTTGACCGATGGTGTGTAGGCAAGACTGATGAAATTCAGCTTCATCGGATATCCGATGAAAAAATCCATCGGATTAGATTCCATCAGATATTCGATCGTGTGTACAGGGTTTAACCCTCATTTCTTAGTCTGGTGAAATTATAAATTGTTTACGTTCCAACAACTTTTTGCATGGGTGAAAATGATCAGCAAGACAAATGGAGAGATCAATTTCCCTAGTTGGGACAACAAAAAAGTGCTGATGGGTTGAATCCAGAGAAAACATAGGGCTGTTTGAGCACAAGCAAAATAACCGTTCTGCTTCTTCAATCTTACTAGTGTAATTTGAGGTCAGATTGTTAATTTTGGTCAAATAATGCATGATACATTTTTGTATACCCAACTTGGATTTAGAAAATGCTAATTCAACTAGTTTGCTTCAGGCTGTGGCTTTGGGTAGGCACTTTGGCCTATCTGGCTAGAAAAACTTGGGTATAATACTTAGCTTAGCTGGAGTGGCACTACTAATTTTGGAAGTTGTGGAGGAAAAGATGTCTGCAGGTGTTGTGGAATGTAAAGGGTTTCTAACCACTTCAGCTCTTGAACTTTTATACCTGTTATGGATAAGAACAATATTTAATTTCCACCATGAGCCTGTTGATTTGACAATAGAGTTGTGATTACTAAAAGGCTATGTTCACCTTTTCCAGACAAAAACCTATGCAGTCAAGGGGTTGAAATATATATTAAAACCATGCAGCTGTTAGGAACATTGTGCCAACCATCAGGCTGACATTTACAAGCACATACATGTGCAGACATGCACCCATGTCTACTGCCGCCATACGGGCTATTTAAAACTGAAATCTGCACAAGCTCCTTGCTTAATGGTCTTTATATACATATGCTCAAGTGTGCTCTGTCAGCGCAATAGAGAGAATGGGCAATTAAACAGCTCTCTATAGCAGGGAGTGCATGTATGAAAAGTTCAAATTCAGCACAAGATGTTGGTGGTCACAGATAGGCTGACTGTGGATGGCTGCCGGCTCATAACAAGCTGATGAAGGAGCACACATGCTCCAAACGCATTCTCCTCCCCACTGCCTCTCCATCCAGAAGTGATGTGTCCAGTCACCCCTGAGCCGATTATGAGAACCAGGAAGTGTTGGGAGCCACCAGCGCAGCCGGGAACATCAGCTGCCTCTCCACCTGAGAGCCTACTGCCTTCCCCCAGGAGTGGATGAACCTCTTATACCTCGTATACCTTCCTAAATGCACTGTGTTCTCTACGATCTTGTGAGTTCCAAATTGTCTGTCCTATATTAAAAATGTTTTAACATTGCTGCACTTAGATGGCACTGCTCTCTTTTGTGTTTTGCATAATAGTCTTCAGTCTTGATTCTGTGTTCCTACTGTGATCCAGCAATTGACCTAGCTTCCACCTGACCTGTTTTTCAATTACCCTTTATATTCACTGTCTGTGTCCTTTGGTGACCTCGGCTTACACTACTGACCATGCTTCTGCACCTTGCTGACTTTTCTAGTTCTGCCTATGATTTGGTGCCTTTCTATTTGGCTGTTATTAGGTCAAGCCTGAGACCCAACTCCATTTTTAACTGAACTTGGTACATCCACTGTGTAGTAACATATCTCAAGTTCAAGCCCAAAATGTCAGCACCTTGACACTTGTGCTTTTACATCACCCCTTCAGACCTTGTATCAATTTCCAAGTGTGCTCGGATGTAAACTGTGCATGAGACTACCCTCATCATCTCAGGCTCAGCATACAGGTGTGTAACAACAGCTTTGTAAAATGTTTATTAATCTTATTGCCATACCTGTAAACCATTGGGGCTCCTCTGGAAGCCTGGCCAAAAAATTACCAGTAAGCAACACCCATGTCCTGGCTTTGGTTGAAATCCTGTTTAAAGTACCTGTTTAAAGCTAGGCATACAAAAAGACATTTGAACAACTGATTGAAATTCGAGGTATGGGTGGCCCTGTCAGCACTCTCCAACCTGACATCATACAATCTAAAAATTAAAAGAGCAAGATCAAAAACTGTCAGTTGAACAGCAGCTGCATGCAATCAAATGCAGCAACTGTGAGTCACCTGCAGTTGTCAGAACACAACAGCTGGCAGCAGGAGATTCTTCCTTCCATGATGTGTATGGCAATCCAGGCAATCTATCCTTAGATTTTGTTTCAGCCTCTTGCAATCTCCTGTACAGAAGAGCTCAGACTGGGAGAGGAAAAAGCATCCATAGGAGCCAGTCATTTGTGCCAAAATTATTATGTAATATTAAGGTGTATGCTCATAGGAGAAAAGAAAAGAGTGAAAAGAGTAAGTCTTCTGTTTCACCTTTCACTGTCCTGTCACAGGATGATGGATGGACAAGACCTGTAGGTTCTATGCAACTGTGGCAGACTAAAATCAGGTCTCCCGCCCTGCAAAATAGGACTGCGCTGTGTGGCAGGACCTGTGTAATTCTCAGGTGGAAGGATAAAAATACAAATCATTAGACATGTGCAGAATGGAAAACGTTGTTTTGTTTCGGATAGATTTGTTATGTTACTAATTTAGTTTTGTTTGGTTTCGGAATTTGTTTAGTTTTCATAAAATTTAAGTTTAGTTTTCATTAAAATTAGTTTAATTTATACATTTTCTAATGAATTCCAATTTTTCAAAACGATTAGAATTTGAATTGTTTGAAAAACGATTAACCGATTTGAATGTGAGCGGCTGGGAACCCTTAACAACCATGAGTCATCATCTGTCAGCTGGCTTCCCCATTGAGAGATGAATGTAAAGATAAAGAATGCCAGCAATTGCCTGGCAATAGAAAAATGTAAAAAAAATAAATAGGTAGGGTCCGCCCCCAGTCCATATCAGGCCCTTCGGGTCTGATATGGATTTTAAGGGGAACCCCACACCAAAATTGAAAATAAAAATGCAGAGGGGTCCCTCCAAAAATCCATACCAGACCCTTATCTGAGCATGCAGCCTGGCAGTTCAGGAAAGGGGGGGGGGTGAGCGAGCGCTCCCCCCTCCTGAACCATAAACATCCCCTCAACAAGGGAGGGTGGGTGCTGATGGGGATAAAGGCCTCTTCCTTACAACCCTGGGCTGTGAATTTCTGGGTCTGTGGGTGGGGGCTTATTGGAATCTGGAAGCCCTCTTTTACAAGAGGCCCCCAGATCCCGCCCCCCTACATCGTACCCCTACCCATTCACCAAAAAAGTGTCAAAAAGTAAAAACTACAGGAAACGGTTTTTGACAAGTTAAAAAAATAAAAAATAAGAACAAGAACTGGGAAAACAATACTCCATCCAGCAGTGGAAAGATGTAGCTCAATCGACCAGATGCAAAAAACCACTGGGAGTCTGCTCAGAAACTGGTACATAGATGGTGCCTTGCCCCACAACAATTCTCAAAATGCTCTGCCTCCCAAAAATCCCCAAACTGCTGGAGGAAATGCAACCAAACAGAATCTCTATTTCACATCTGGTGGGAATGTCCCCAGATTGTCCTATTTTGGTCAAACGTCTTTTCGCTTATCACATCATTCACTGGAATAACTCAATCCCCCAACCCAGCCCTAGCACTTTTGGGACTAGGAACAAATGTATGGCCTACCTACTCCAGACCCATCTTGATACACATCCTAATTGCCGCAAGACTAAGCCTTGCCAGGTTATGGAAACAAAATATGGCTCCTTTAATCTCTACTAGGGTTGTCCCGATACCACTTTTTTAGGACCGAGTAGAAGTACCGATACTTTTTTTCGTGTACTCGCCGATACCGAATATCAATACTTTTTTTAAATGCAGCCACGTGTCCCCAAATGCAGCCTTGTGTCCCCAAATGCAGCCTTGTCCCTTAAAGCGGGGGTTCACCCTTAGAGGGCACTTTTCCCCCTTCGCTTCCTGCTCGTTATTACTAGGGGAATCAGCAATTTATTTTAAAATAGGTGCAGTACTTACCCGTTTACGAGACGCATCCTCTCCGTCGCTTCCGGGTATGGGCTTCGGGAATGGGCGGTCCTTCTTGATTGACAGGTTTCCGAGAGGCTTCCGACGGTCGCATCCATCGCGTCACGATTTTCCGAAAGAAGCCGAACGTCGGTGCGCAGGCGCAGTATAGAGCCGCACCGACGTTCGGCTTCTTTCGGCTACGAGTGATGCGATGGATGCGACCGTCGGAAGCCTCTCGGAAGAATGTCAATCAAGAAGGAACGCCCGCTCCCGAAGACCCATACCCGGAAGCGACGGAAGAAGATACAGCTCGAAAACGGGTAAGTACTGCACCTATTTTAATATAAATAGCCGATTCCCCTAGACCGAACGAGCAGGAAGCTAAGGGGAGATTTTTTTTTTTTTTTAAATGGGTGAACTCCCGCTTTAATTCAGCCATGTCCCTAAATTCAGCCATGTCCCTTAATTCAGCCATGTCCCTAAATTCAGCCATGTCCCTTAATTCAGCCATGTCCCTTAATTCAGCCATGTCCCTAAATTCAGCCATGTCCCTTAATTCAGCCATGTCCCATAAATTCAGCCATGTCCCTAAATTCAGCCATGTCCCTTAACCTCTTTCCCACCAAGGATGTCCCTGGGACGTCCTCCACTTTGAGCGGTGATATCTCAATGGTGCCTGCAGCTACAGTCATCATTCAGATATCCCTGTCTTCAGCCGCCGATTCTCTGCACCATAAGAATGATCAAAGCGGCGATTCCACCGCTTGATCATTCTTATAGGCAGCGGGAGGGGACGCCCCCCTCCTCCCGCCGCCATCCGGTGCTTCTCCGGGCTCTCCCGTGCCATCGGGGGCCCGGAGAGCGAATCGGTCGGCGTCCACTGCAGAACCATAGAGATGACTGGTGACCAGACGGTCACAGTCATCTCTATTACCGTCGGAGGACCGGGCGCGATGTTATGACGTCACGCCCGGTACCTGGAAGTAAACAAAGCCGCAATCGCGGCTGTCGGCATGTGATCGGTGATTCTTTTTTCACCGATTTCATGCTTGTAAGCCTGGAGGAGAGATGTGGGGTCTTATTGACCCCATATCTCTCCATAAAGAGGACCTGTCACACTGATTCCTATTACAAGGGATGTTTACATTTTTTTAAAGTGTAAAAATAAAAAGAATTAAGTAAAATAAAAATATATATTTTTTTTTTCCAAAACGCCCCTGTCCTCGATAGGAAGTGAACACGCATGCAGGTCCCGCCCACATATGTAAACACCGTTCAAACCCCACATGTGAGGTATCGTTGCGTGCGTTAGAGCGTGTGCAACAATTATAGCACTAGACCTACTCTGAAACTCGAAAATAGTAACCTGTAAAAATTTTTAAAGCGTCACCTATGGAGATTTCTAAGTACCAAAGTACCATGAATGTGCGCAATTTTAAAGCGTGACATGTTAGGTATCTATTTACTCGGCGTAACATAATCTTTCACATTATATAAAATAATTGGGCTAACTTTACTGTTTTGTTATTTTTTAATTCATGAAACCGTTTTTTTTCCCAAAAAAGGCGTTTGAAAAATTATTGCGCAAATACCGTGCGAGAAAAAAAGTTGCAATGACCGCCATTTTATTCCCTAGGGTGTCTGCTTAAAAAAAATATATAATGTTTGGGGGTTCTGATTAATTTTCTAGCAAACAAATTGTGATGTTTACATGAAGGAGAGAAGTGCCAGAATTAACCCGGTGGGCAAGTGGTTAATTCAGCCATGTCCCTAAATTCAGCCATGTCCCTAAATTCAGCCATGTCCCTTAATTCAGCCATGTCCCTAAATTCAGCCATGTCCCTAATGCAGCCATGTCCCTAATGCAGCCTTGTCCCTAATGCAGCCTTGTGTCCCTAAATTCAGCCTTGTCCCTAATGCAGCCTTGTGTCCCTAAATTCAGCCTTGTCCCTAATGCAGCCTTGTGTCCCTAAATTCAGCCATGTCCCTAATGCAGCCATGTGTCCCTAAATTCAGCCATGTCCCTAATGCAGCCTTGTGTCCCTAAATTCAGCCATGTCCCTAATGCAGCCTTGTGTCCCTAAATTCAGCCATGTCCCTAATGCAGCCTTGTGTCCCTAAATTCAGCCATGTCCCTAATGCAGCCTTGTGTCCCCTAAGACAAAGCCAAGTCAACCCCCCCTCCCCCCGCCGCTGCCGACATCTAGTTACTATGCGTTGGGGGAACACAACAGCTGTCATTTGCATTTGAATAGCTGTGTGTTTCCCTGCCGTGCCGTCATGTATAGCCCCTCACCCTTGCCCAGAAACTTTGATAGACAGGTCACCCGTCGTATCAAAGTGCCTGGGCAAGGGGGAGGGGCTATACATGACGGCACGGCGGGGAAACACACAGCTATTCAAATGCAAATGACAGCTTTTGTGTTCCCCCAGCGCATAGTAACTAGATGTCGGCAGCGGCGGGGGGAGGGGGGGTTGACTTTGCTTTGTCTAAGGCGGCAGCGGCAGCAGCTCTCCTCTCCCCCATACGAGGACTGCTCTGCTCCGCTCTCCGCCCCCTCTCCGCCCCCTCTCCACCCGCACTCCACCCCCTCTCCACCCCCTCTCCACTCGCACTCGGGGAAAAAAAATATTCTATCTGGCATCGGGAGTATTTGCACGAGTACAAGTACTAGCGCAAATACTCAGTATCGGTCCCGATACCGAAACTAGTATCGGTATCGGGACAACCCTAATCTCTATAATGATAGAAATACTAAATACCAACATAGCTTTTGCAAAAACTTTTTCCCAAATTCGTGGCCTACTTAAAAAATTTCAGAAAACTTGGGCTTTATGGCTTAAAGATAACTGATGTACTGTTTTATGATAGGCCTTAAGGATTTGCATCCAAATGACCGTAAGACCTCAATGGAAATACTTACTATATACCAGAGTAACATTGTTCTTTTTGTTTTGTTTCACCCACTTATGATCCTTTGTGGCTCTTACCATAAACCTCTTGTTGTTTTTTATTTTCCTTTTCTTTCTAAAAAACTGAACCACAGTTTACGCTGTAAGTTTGCAGCAAGGTTATGTGACAAATTAGATGGTACTTAGCAACAAGATGTAAACAGTGTTACTTTTTTCAGTTACATTATGCAAACGTATTATTAATGTATTTGATTTGTATGTATTAATGACCTGATGTAGTGTTACTAACATATTGTACACTTTGGAAAAAAAAAACCTGAATAAATATTAAAAATAAAAAATAAAATAGTGTCTCTCGATGTACATCCATCGTTAATCATGACGCCCACCGGATCCAAAAAATTGAAAAAAAAATGCAAAAAACACTTTGCTTCGCCTGCCTGCTCTTTGCTTTGATAGTTCTTATATAGGCAAGAGGCGGGGCCACCCGACTACATAACCTAGTGGCACCACCCCCTTCTGATGTTGCGTAACATCATGTGATGTAAGAAAGGGGCGGTGCCACTGGGTGACTAGCCGGCTAGTTCGTTCCCCCTTTTCTGACCTGCCAGGCTGCATGCTCAGATAAGAGTCTGGTATGAAATTTAGGGAGGACCCCACGCCATTTTTATTTTATTATTATTATATTGCCCGGCAATTGCCGCCATTCTTTATCTTTACATTTCAATGGGGAGGCCAGCTGACAAATGATGACTCACAGTTGTTAGGGATGCGGGCGGCCGAATTCCCGGCCCGCTGCTTAACAGCCAGCTTTTTCTTCACACAGAATTTGAATGGGTGGATTGTTTTTCGACCGATACAAATTCTAATCATTCTGAAAAGTGGGAATTCGTTAGAAAACTAATAAACAGAGAAATATTAACGGATTTCAATGAAATTGTATTTGGATAAAGACAAATTGTACATGTCTACAAATCATTGGGTAGGTAAAACAGCTCCCTTATGTGTATTTTATCTGTGTATTTAGCTGTTTGCCTGGAGTTCAGTTTTAAATGTGGTCGTCTGCTATTTTATGTTTAGGCAATAAAGAACAAATGTCAGTTAGTTAAATCTGATGACCCCCAATCTCATACTGTATCTATAGACATCAACATGCTTTTTAATAAATAAAGATAAATGTTCAACTGGTCAAATACCGTAATATCTTATAATAAGGTTATAATAAGGTTATTTGACACAACCATCCATGAGAAGTGGGCCTCACAGCTATATTATCCTGACTTAACCCCCAGCCTTTTCCATGATTAGATCAGATTCTGAAACCTGCAAAAAATTCCATTTAATACTCACATCAGCCTAATTCTTTTTTTCTTTTTTTTTGCAAACTATTGTTATTGCTTTAGAATACATCAGTTAATTAACAAAAATCTATACATGCCTATATCAAAAGATGCAAAATATTAGCAGTCATACATATGTATGTCTCATAATTGGTAGAGATGGACAGCCACTAATGCAATTTGCACAGTTCCCTAACAAGGCAAATCAGTAATGTACCCCATATAATTTATGGGGCACATTGACCTTTTTTCTGTGCTGTTGTCACCAAGACAACTCCAGAGCTGTATTTGAAAGGCCACAAAGAAGGATGCGGATGGCTCATGTAGGTTTTTTGCAAGTGAATACCCTCATGTTTGCTTTTTTCAGACAAGGCTTTCACTCTCTGCCTAACATCTTTTACCTCCCGGCAATGATGGGTGTGGAACTCTAGAATACTAGGCTCTGGTAATTGCTGCTATTAGGCTTCTGCTGGTGTAATTCAAGATTCTTTTTTGTTCCAGCCTTTATCTCATCTAGCTCAAGAGTCACACTATTCATAGTCATATTAAAAAGCCACAAGGATTTTTTTTTTTCTTTCGCTCAGACCTGACAATTATTACCTCCACTACATCCTGCCTTTAGGGAAAAGACCTCAGCCTGCCTTTTTTTCAGAATTAGAAAAACACATTTCTGCTTTTTTACCAAGGCCACGTTTTGGAAATGGAAAAATCACACTTTATCATTACAAAAGACCTCATGTAGTTAGATTAGAGAGAGAGAGAATGCGCCTATGTCAAATGATTATTTTTTCCTTTTTCTTTTCTTTCATTCAAAACACAAGTCCGACTGCTATTATCCTTACAATAGGAATGAAAGAAAAAAACATTTGATCTGCAGCTGCTCCCTGTATTAAAAATCTCTTGTTGTGTCTGTTATGTATGCTTCATAAAGGTTATTATTGACTATAAATTGATGGAATATAAAGTATTCATATTTTACCAGGAATTGAAAGAGTACAAAAAATCTAACAGCAAAACTAAATCTCAGTAACAACAGCATTGGTATTGAGAGCATCCAGTAATGAGCCCATGGCCCTAAGGTTCCAGTTCACATCATTTTGTGGGTGGTCAGTTGAAAGGTTAAAGATAATTAGAACAAATACTATATATTTAATGCATACACCTCACCGTTTTTATGTCCAGCAACATATACATTTGCACAATATACTATTTAAAAACAACCCTAGAGATTAACTAAATCAGTGGTTCTCAACCACCCATTTGTCATCTTCTGCCAGGCTGCGCCCTTCCTCCTTCCAGGCCTCCACCCAGCTGCAGATCCCCTCCCATAGGGGTTTGCAGTGCCGCTCATTCTGTGTGACTTTCAGACTTACTGAGAGCCCTCGGCGCCCACAGTGCCCTTCAACCTCCCACAGTGCCACCCAGCACCCTGCAAGGCCCTGTAGCTTGCTACAGGGCATCCAGCCCAACCATAGTGTCTCTGACAGCATCCCTCAGCCCCAACAGGGCCCTTCAGTTTTCCCTGCAAAGCCCCCAGCCCCCTGGGAAGACCCCATTCCCCAAAGATGACCCCTAGCTTCCTCCAGAATCCGCTTCAGGGCCACCTAGTCTGCTGCATAGTCCTCTAACTCCCCCCAAAACCACCCCCAACCCCCAAAGTGACACTCAGCCCCTCCCTTCTAACATCTCACTACATATTTTGTATTCCCATACTTCTATTGTGTGAGCATTAGCTAGCCCTGCATCAAATTATTAAAATGTCCACCTCCCCACCACCTGCTCATAACTGATAAAGGATTTAGCCACTTCAATACAAGGCACTTCCCCCTTCCTGCCCAGGCCAATTTTCAGCTTTCACCGCTGTCCCATTTTAAATGACAATTGTGTGGTCATGCAACGCTGCATCCATAATAATTTTTTATAATTTTTTTTTCACACAAGCTTTCTTTTGGTGGTATTTAATCACCACTGAGTTTTTTATTTTTTGCTAAATAAACAAAAAAAGAATTAAAAAAATAGAAAAAAAAAAGGATTTTCTTAATTTCTGTTAAAAGATTTTGCAAATAAATAACCTCTCTTCATAAATGTAGTAGACATGTGCACTGCCAATAAATGAGTTTGTTTTCATTTTCTTTTCATTCATTATTATTTTTTTTATTTTTCGGGTCATTCTTTATAATTGAAATTTGTTATTTTGAGTAAATTTGTAATTTTGGAAAAAAAAAATTATCGTTATGTTCCATTCGTTTAGATGCGCTATTTGTAAATTTGCAAATTTGTAAATTCTGAAATTCAGAAATAAAAAAATTTGAAACTTTGAAAATCCAAAATAATAACTAACTAATAATAACTAACTATTAAATTATAGGTGTTGGAATTTTGTAACAAATACGAATTTATCCAAAGTTATGAATTATCTGAAATAACGAATGCCGCATCTAAATGAATAGAACATAACAAATGAATAATAAATAATAATAATATTTGTTTTTATTATTATTATTATTATTTATTATTATTAATAAGTTACGTTCCTTTCCTTTAGATGTGGCATTCATTATTTTGGATAATTCCTAGATCGGATAAATTTGTATTCGTTATGTTCACTAACACCCAAATTTGAAAGAATATTCCAATACCTATAATTTAAAAAGTTAGTAATAGTTATTAATATTGTTAGTTAGTTAGTTAGTTAGTTAGTTAGTTAGTTAGTTAGTTAGTTAGTTATTATTTTGGATTTTAGAATCTTTGCATTTTTGGAATTTCGTTCTTATTTTCGGATTTTCGTTCTTTCAAACTTTCAGATTTTCATTCTAATATTTGAATTTTTGAGTTTTTGAATTTACAAATTTTTGAATTTACGAATTTTCAGAAAAAAATGTTAAATTGGTTTTCGTTAATTGGAATATTTCATAATTTTAGAAATTTGTTGAATTTTGTCGAAAAATGAATTTGGAACAAAATAAATTGCATGTGTCTAAAACTTTGCTACATTTCCCTGGTGAAAATAACGCAAATCAGTGTATATTATTTATTCTGTAGGAATAGTAGCCTATCACATTTCTTGAGGCTGAAAATGCCAGAACAGTACAAATACCCCCAAATGACCCTTTTTTGGAAAGTAGACAGTCCAAGGTATTTAGTAAGAGGCATGGCATGACAGGTTTTTTGAAGTTGTAATTTTTTGCCACAATCTTTTAAAAAATGAAAAAAAAAATTCAATGTTTTCTTTTTTTTTTACATAGTGTCACCAGCGCAGTACAGTATTATCATATAACTTGTTTAGCGGTGATCAAGGACACTGGCTGGTGACTGTATGTAAAACATTTTTTTTAAAATATTTTCTTCTTTTTTTTCTGTTTTATTCCTTTTTTCTCCTATCTATGATTTTTTTAACACACTGTGACCAGAGCAATACAGTGTTACCATAGTATACATTGTACTACTCTTGGGAAGTGATCAGGATTTGCTTTTTGTTTTACACAACATGATTTTGAATTTCATTGGTATAAACAACCATTTTTACTGAATGAAGCTGATTCATTCAGTGTCCTTTGTTGTGACTAGCTGTGATTGGCCAAAGCTAAATACATGGTACAGATGGGCTGTGATTGGCCCTGTCTGTACCATGTGATCACTGTGATGAATCACAGCTAGCAACACAATTGTATACAATTTATGGCATGAAAGGAAGCAATCCATTGTTTACAATTGTCATGTGCCCTGCTGTGATTGATCACAGTGATCACATGACACTGGCAGCAGGCCGATATAGCAATCAGTCATCACCTGCGTCTGGTGGACACAGCCAATGACAGATCCTGCTGCTGCGTCGCGTCATATGAGAGGACATGATGTGACGTCCACTGCAAAAAAGGAAAGCCCCTTCCGGCCGTCAATTTGCTATTGGCTGAGTGGGAAGTTGGTAATGTTTTTTTTCTAGGGGATAAGATTAGACAGAATATTGCTTACCTTAACTAGAGTCCCCCAATCTTTCTCCCTACCTGTTACATTCATGATGACCGATCCCCTGAGGCAGCACTTCTTGCTGATCTCCAGCCAATCTTGTCACCGTCCTTCTCACTGGCATCATCACATACAATGCTGGACCCGCAGCCACTGCAGGTTCTGTTTTGTACTTGATTATGTAGTTGTGCACGCTCACATTCCAGCACTGGAGAGAAAGAAAACAGAGTCAGCTGTTGTAAAACCCTGGATTAAGGAAGGTAATACTCTTTTACCTTATCCTCTGGTCAAAATTAGCACTGAATTCTTTATCAGCTGGGAGGGGGTCATACTTGTTGCCTTCCTGGCCATCTCAGGCTTCAATATTTTTAATGGCCCAAAACCAGTATGCAGCAAGTAAAGCTAGGACTCCCGCTCCGCTTATTTGTTTTGGTTCAGTGACTCAGAAAGCATTGTATCCATCGGATCAGCAAAGCAGCTAGGCAGCTAGCATTTTTTTTAGAAGGAGATCTCAGCAATATATAATTTATATTTAAAGCCCAATTGAGGTCTTGTACCTTTTAATATACTGTATTTGTAGTCCTATACCCAGGCATGTTAGGATTTGTGATCGATTTTTATTTGTTTGGAAATGCTTTAGGATAAGCTTTCATTGAAAATGAAACTTGTAGGCAGGTGCAGTCTATCTTCTCCACTGCAGGTGGTGCTCATCCACAGCGGCAATGCAGGTGAAGGAGAAAGTTGAGAGGAACTTGGTCCTCTATGGTTTCATCAGTCAGAGAGCCAACATTCGTTTGGAGGCTGGCACCCCACGTATCATAAGGAAATTATTCTGCACGGCTGCACTTCCAAAAATCCTTTCATTGAAGCTTCATATGACAAGTGGTTGACAGATGGAGCAGGGGACAAAGAGGTAGACACTTGTTTGCGCAGATGTTAGTGCTTAGTAATTATCTTAACATAACTTTGACTGCCATCTTGGGTCAGGCAGAGTCAGCTGGCTCACATGTTTGGCACACATTCAGCGTGTGACTAGAGTAGGGAGAGGTCACCTATCTGACAGGGACAGTGCTTGGCATCAGGGAGAGTTTTCAGATGAGTAGGGAAAATTCAGGGACACACCAGCCTTCCTGGATACCTCCCCACTTGGGTACAGGCTGGCCAGGCTACAGTTCACTCCTCAAGACAGAGGCTGTCAGCAAACCTGTTACCCTCTGCTACTACTCATCATTGTTATAACCTATGAGTGTTCAGGGTTGAGTGCCTTCACATGGGGCTTGTTTTGCATTGCCTAACTTTTTCACTACAGTTCCGTTTTCTGCAACTGGGAGTTTTTCGACCTCCGCACCATGCTAGACCTACCTACAAGCCCTCACAATACAGTGCCCTATGGTGGTATAACAGAGTAACAACCACACCCTTCATCACAAGTTGGCTCACCCAGACTCGCATTGCAGAGGAGATGTGTCTGGGTAAATGTCTGGAATTTATAATGCCCCGTACACAGGACCGGGTTTTCCGACGGGAAAACGGCGAGGAGAGCTTTTGACTGGGAATCCCGGCCGTGTGTATGCTCCCTTGCAGTTTTTCTGACAGGAAAACTGCCAAACCCAACGGACAAAAAAAAGAGAACCAGCTCTCTTTTTTCCCGCCGGGATTACCGACTGACTTTTTTCCATCAGAAAACCCGGCTACGTGTAGCAGAATCCGACCATTTTTGGCAGTTTTCCTGTGGGGAAAATCTCAGATGGAGCATAAACATGGTTGGGATTCCCGAGGAAAAGCTGTCATCTGAGCTTTCCGGATGGAAAAAACGATCGTCTGTACGGGGGAAAAGGAGAGAGCAGGTTCTCGGTTTTCTCCCCGGGATTTCCGACGGATCATTTCCCATTGGGAATCCCGGTCATGTGTACTAGGCATAGGAGTTCTTGGTATTTTCTGATGCTACTCGTCTGTACTGTCATATTTAGACAAACTGCAAAACTTTTATATACAGTATATCTGCATGGATTTGGGTTATGAATTGTTTCAAAACTTTACCCAAAGTTTGAAGTTCACAAACTTTACAGGGAATCTTATTGATGTTTACGGAGAGTGAATCTTGTTATTTAATGCTGGCTATTTGTAATGCAGATTTCTTGTAATTCACAGCTTGGGCACTGCCATGGGGTAAATGTACCTATGCAAAAAAAAAAAACACAGTGTGGAGAGAGAGCCTGCCTTTTCATGTGGCTGGTCCCTATCTATAACAGAAAAGTTGAGGTAAAACTATGAAAACTGAGTTTGTTAGTACAACGTCTATCTGCCTGCATATCTATTTCTGTTACTACAGTTAAGTTTTAAATAATATACATTTCTACAGGGAATAGAGTAGGAACGCAAAAAACCCTCATGGAAAATCTTAGATATTTATCTGTGCTTCTAGCATTTAATAAGTTAGCCTGCACTATGTCTGGAATATCTGTATCTCTTCCTAATGTCTCATTTTGTTTCTGAAAAAACACTGGACAATAGCCAGTTATTTATATGGAAATTTTTGGGCCATTCAGAGGAGAAAAGTCAAGCCACAGGGTTAAAACAATATTTGACTGGGGTTTCAAGTTTCAAAAGAATTACCAAAACTTAATGAAGATATCTTTAAAAAGCCACAAGAAAAACAGATTACACAAAATAATCTGAATGTTTAGAATGGTGATATTTGTTATTATTATTAGTCAAGCTACTCTTTTTTACCCTTTATGTTGCAGATAACATAATCATCATCATTTTCATTATCTTCATTCTCAGTATAGTTAGATAAAAAATTAAAATTCATTGCCAAAATCTGATCCACCATTTTTGCCTGCAAAGCTCTGTCTGCAATAAATACTTTGCTTTTTTATGCTTAACTTTTGTTTCAGTGACCACTCATGACCCAAGCACTGCTTGGTGCAGTTTTAATCTGCCCCCATGTTAACGTGATGATGTGTGGGTGGGACGTAGGTTCATGACAGCCTTTAGAGGAGGATGAATGATGCTGGTTGTCATTCTACATAGAAGTCTGGTGACATCTAGTGGAAGAAAAGATTTAGTGCTTGGGGACAGCTTTAAATTGAAGGTTAGTATTGAAGCAAAAGATCCTTTTTTTACAATGAGGTTATTTAATTTCATTCCGAAATGTCTAAACTCCTTTTACTTTAACTTATGTTTACATTACAGCCCCCATAAATTCACTAGCCCAAAATATCAGGTATTCATGATACGATCCTTATGGTTGAATGGCTGTGCTCATGCCACCAGCTAACGTCTAGCCTGTATGTCCTTCAACAGTATGTAGGCCTGGGGCTTCCAACATGTTACTAGACCAGCTGGGAGACATAATACTCAGTACATTTCTAGGGTGGTAGACTTATTTTCCCCTCATTCCATCTCCTCCCTTACTTCTTTTCTGTGGAGAATAGAAAGAAAGTACCATTCACCTATGTTCTGCATTTACCTGTTAGACCATTTAAAAATATATCTAAACCTGATCATACACATTACAATCTGATTGTACAATTTGTGTACAATTTTCATTAGGTTTAATAAAATGATCTAATCTGAAGACCTTCCTAAACTATAAATTTAATTAGTATTCAGGTAGGCTGTTCTTTGCGTTAGTACACACACTTTTTATTTATTTTTTGTACAACCCAGCAGGCTGAAGAGCTGGGGAGGAGATCATGTACTAACAATTATATGTAAGTATAGTGATCTTTTCTCTGAGCTATTGTGTTCTGACAAAAAGATGGCCTAAACCGGTCAGCGCTCTCAGTCATCGGCTGAGAGCGCTGATTGGATGCCGATCAGCAGACCTTTTTCGGTCATGCCCCTTTGACAGAAGCCGGATGTTCAGACCAGCTGCTGTGCACAGGGGCCAAATGCCCCAATATTTGGCCCCTATGTATGAGGTTTAGCGATCTACTGAGAGCCTGAGCCAGCTTCTTCCATCCTCCTCACAGCCCAGCATTCCAGGGATCAGGGGCAGAACAGAGAGCCGATGACTGACATTCACAACTCTCTGCTCAGTGAAGGCAAAGTACTAACTATGCAATGTTAGTACAGTACATTGCTAACCCCCACTGAGCTATTGTGTTCTGACACTCCCCCCCCCCCAAAAAAAACGATCCGGTCAGTGCATTCAGCCATTGGGGAGCACTGGTCGGATGCCAATCGTGGGACCTTTTTTGGTCATGCCCCTTTGACAGAAGCCGGCTGAACGGCCAGCTTCTGTCAGACCGACTGCTGTACACATGGGCCAAATGTCTGCCATAAGACATCTACTTGTTTATGGGGGATTTCAATGGGCTTGACTTTCTTGTCTATTCTGTTTTATGCTTTGATTACTACCCCACCCCTTTTCAATAGACATACAGTTAATACGCCATATCTCTGTGTATAACCATTTATTCAAGAACTAATAAAACAAAATGGCAGTATTTGTTTCCAAACATTTAAAGGATAACTCAATTTTCATAAACAAAACAAAAACAAGTAAAAAAAAAATAGCATATCTAATTGCTATACAAGCAATGTTCTGATATAATTATTAAAATTGCCGTTCCTTTTCAATCTGCAGCTGCTGTAATTTTATGTAAAATCTAATGCAACATATCAACCTGGAGGTGTTTTGTACACAGTTGGTGTGACAGAACCCACTGTCACTGTGTGTTTTGGAAGGGACTGTGGTTCTGGCCTCATACCCACAGACTATGGCCTATGGCCTTCTCCCCCATCCCGCCCTTTGGTTCCGGTGTTTAATTGTGTTGGTTCATGGCACGTAGACAATGGTCTGGACTGGAGACATCTCTTCACAGGGAATGTGTAAGGAGGGGCTGCCTGCTTATCATAATGCCTTTATGTTTCAACTGTAGCTTTTGTTTCAATGTACAAGTGTTGAGTTCCCATTGGTTCTTCCTTGTCCCCTACCCCCCTATATGACAAGGCTAAGGGGAGTGTCCCTAATTGTGAGTAAAACTGTATGTTTTGTATTTAATGAACAGTTTATGCTCTGCATGTTTAACCCTCAACACCTGAGTGGCTTGTCTCGTGATTGAGGGGTTAAGAGCTGGTTATGGCGAATCTGCAGGCTGTGGGTGCGTTTGGAGAACAGGAGACACAGGTCTGGCGGAGATGCCCACCTGGGATATCCGAGATCCGTTACAGTTGGTGTACAGAACTTCCCCAGAAATATTTCCTGCTTGTGTGATTGGCTTCCTGATTTTCCCAGCAGTCTATACGAAGGTACAAGTAACATTTTAGGCATCTTCTGCAATGGAAATGATATGTTTGGTGATTTAATCCCTAGGGCTAATTACTTCAGGACTGCAGACATTGCAACGTCCCTCATTAGAACCCTGGAAGTGCATCAGTTGGTTATATCCAACACAGACACTCCCTTTCAGGAGTCAGTATTCCAGGGACATATTGAACCTATAGCTTTTTCTTAAGAACAGAAACAGGTAGGACTATGTTAAAGAGTTTGTTAAAATATCTGCAATGTACATAGAACAACAAAAGTGTTAAAAGATTTTCAATGGCAGCCGTTTTGGAGGCCCTTGGAAAACAGCCTCAGTCTCCATTGTAAATGCAGTGAATACAAGCCCCATTTGCACACTATATGAAGCTGCTTGTAGAAAGAGTTGTGCTAATAATATAGTAATTTTTAGTACTGCAGACTATAAGTAGCTATAGGAAAGCTTCCTTTCACCCATCTTGAATAGCCACTCTTCAGTGCACAATGGCTTATCTCTCCATTATTGCCTAGAAGCCCATAATCAGAAGCAATGAGCTATCTCTGGTCACCTTGGCTTAACAGTATAGATGAATAGAATATCTGATACATAAAATCCCACACATCATTTATTGGGATAGGGACATGGTTGTCATCAGCAAAGCCTGTAAACACATAATAGGGCCTGATTTACTAAACTAGAAAGGAGCAATCTCTTTGCAGATAATTGGTATACTTTTATTGCAGGTTTGCAAGAGTATACATTTATCCGCACACCCGGTGGACATGAGTATATACTCATTATAAAAGCATACATTGTGGTGCCCTGTTGCAATTTGCATTGAGCATCAAAATAATGTTGTTTTTGCCCTTTATGTGCAGGTGAGGTGACCTAAGAAGTAGTGAGTTTGTTTTAAGATTTTGCCCAAAAATCTAAATGCAAAGAGTTATAACTGTAGTGCTACCCTAGTGAGGATCATTCTCTCTTCAGCCCTGGACAGGTCACCTGACTTGCTTGAGCACCCCAGATTGGGCATCCTGGATCAGTCCCAAAATGTAGCGCTACCCTCGTGAGGGCCGCTAATAGAATCTGTACCCCACTGGTTGCCCCGACTCAGTGGGGTACATAGTTCTCTGACACCCTGGGTTCAGTCATTATTACCTGTTGACACCAGTAATAAGAGACTTACACAATGCTGAGGAAACAGTTTTACTTTTTTATACTGTGGAAAGAATCACACAAAGGAGTGAATAACATAAAATTGTATGTCAAGCGAAAATCTTATTTTAAGGCGACAAATCACTAGTAATCAATGCAATTATAAGATCTAAAGATTTATGTCATTAAGGCAAAAATGCACAGAAACACAATGGCCCAGATTCAGGTACGACTTGCGCGGGAGCAAGTGTAATTTGCACCGCGCAAGTACGGATTTGCTCCCAGGCAAATTTGCGGGTGACCCAGAAAGCAAGCTAAGCCTGAAATGTGCCATTTTTGCACGGAGGCAGTTACTCTGCCCCGGCGCAATTAAGGGGCAATTTTGCTCAGGGAGCAACTTGCGCTCTCATGGTTTTCCCTCAGCAAATATGCAAATGAGGAACTGCCACTGATTCATAAACTTGTGCATGTGAGGAGCATTTTGCTCCCAAAGCGCGCAAGCTGTTTAGCCGGGGGAAATTTGCACTTTATAAAAGCAGGGGCAAGTTAGCAACAGATGGCCACAGGTCAGCTGGAGAGAAACTACAGCACTCCTCACCGTGTGTAGGGACTACAAACAAAAACAAAAACAAAAAAACTTTGAGCATAAACTAAATATAGAAAAGCTCCTAATCTGAGCAAAAAAAAAATATCCCCAAAAAAAAAAAAAAATATAAGCATAATCAAAATAAATAGAAAAGGCTCATTATATGAGCAGCAAGGGATAGGTAAAAAATACAAAAATAAAAGGAAAATCATTTTTTTTTTTTTTTGGACATCCTTGTGCCAAGGGTGCCCCGGCTCTGGCTCCTCAGTCTGCGTGGTTAAGCCTGTGGTGGGGATGAAGCCTGGGCTGAGGATGGAGCCTGTGGTGGGGATCGAGCATGGGGTGGGGATGGAGGGGGGGAGGAGCATCAACCCCTACTTCCTCACTCCTGGCAGGTGGTGCCTGCAAGCCCTCCATGGCGTTGGCCAGGCGGGTGAGCACGCTGTTGGTTTGGGCCAACATCCGCAGCTGCCGGGTGGTATTGGTCCTCTGCTGCTGCCGGGTTAATCTCCCCTCCTCCCGCACAGCAGCAGTGTTGGCCTCCACCGCACCTGCCAACCTGCTCACCTCCGCTGTTAGCAAAGCGATGGCGCCCTGCTGCTCAACCATGCAGGTGACCATGGCTCCACAGTTGGCACTGACTTCCTCCAAGCTCTCAGTATCTCGTATCCCCCGGTCAGCATGCAGGGTGAGGGCCTGCTGCAGAGAGGAGGAGGAGGATGCCAGGCTGTCCGCCACCCGCCTCAAGTCTCCCACCATGTCCCCTATATGGCGGGTTTCCCGGGCCTGCTCCTCCTGCAGACCTTCACGGAGGCTGGAGGGTACACCCCTAGTTTTACATTTCTTGGAGGAGAGGCTGGGGCACGAACTGAGGGAGAAGAAGGGGAGTGGGCCACACTGGAGGGAGGGACACTGGAGGGGCTTGCCCTGGAGGGGGATGACGTGATGGTCGGGGGGTGGTGGGGAGGTCAGGGATGGTGGGATCCTCCTGGAGGTACACAGATTCATCCAGGTTGAGGATAATGGACTCCTCCACCACTTCCTCCTCCCTAGATGGACTAAGGGCGATATCCTCCTCCACCAACATGCCCAGGATCTGCAGGGGGCCTGACTGGACCCCATGATGTTCTGGGGATGGCGTGGGTCGCCCTACAGCCGACGATGGCCCAGCCTCATCATCAACATCTGTGGATGACACAAAAAAAATATGTTGCTGGAGCAACACACTTATCACATGTTCCCTTCTACCCCCTCCCATGATACACAGCAGATATGAGAAACAAAAACTTTTTACATCTTCCCTTCTACCCCCTCATATGTTCCCTTCTACCCCCTCCCATGATACACAGCAAATATGAGAAACAAAAACTTGTTACATGTTCCCTTCTACCCCCTCATATGTTCACTTCTACCCCCTCCCATGATACACAGCAGATATGAGAAACAAAAACTTGTTACATGTTCCCTTCTACCCCCTCATATGTTCACTTCTACCCCCTCCCATGATACACAGCAGATATGAGACACAAAAAAACTTACCAGTCCCCAAGTCCCCAACAGTGGAGTCATAGCCTGGCAGTCCCTCCACCTGCTCCAGCGCTAGACTCTGAGAGATGACCTCCTCCTCCGGATTGAGTCGCACAGAACAGGCTGGTCCTCCTCCCGTGCCCCTGCTATGCTTTCTGATTAGGACAATTTTGTCCCTGACTCGACGACGCATGTCAGTAAAAATGTTTTGGATGTCCATCCAAGTCCGGTCCTCAAAGCCCAGGGCATTTATGTCCAATGTAATAGCCTCATATATTGCCCTCCTTTGGGCTACGGTGGTATTCTTCCGCTCTGAACCAAAAAGAACGGCAGTATGGCGCGTCAGTGCCGCAAGCAGTATATCCATCTCAGCGGAGACAAAATTTGCTTTTCTTTTTTTTTTCCTTATCAGGAGGTGCCATCTCAGAAAAAAGGGCAAAATTACCTTGCTCAGGGGGGGTGGAACAAGCAGGATGTAATTTTGCACAGGACCTGCGCAGGTCTGCCCCTATTTATTTGCTCAGTGCAAGCAGGTGGTCAAAATTTGCCCTGAAAATAGGAGCAAACCACTGCTGAGTGGAAAAAAGATCATTTGCATAGGGCACACCCACTTTCACTTGCGCTGCCTTAGGCCCTGATTTTTGCCTTACAAAGGAGCAAGTTAGCAGACAAAAGGAATCCTGAATCAGGTGGCAATCTTTCCAATTTGCCCCAGCGCAGAGCAAATCAGCTGCTCTTCACATGTGCAACTAAAGGGCAAATCTACCTGAATCTGGGCCAATGTGGTTAGATACAATCAAACCCTGTTTCAAGCCCTGTATACATGGCCAGAATCTCGTCAGGAAAAAAAACACAAGATGGAATCACACAAAGTTGGCGGAAACCTCCTCTTTTCAGGCCCCCCGCTGGTGCTCCTGGCCCCTCTTTTCTGTCCAGTGCCCCAATGGGAAGCTGATTCCCCATGGGAGCACTCGTGCGTGCTCGCACCTGAGTCCCTCTGCTGTTTCCATTGACACAGACAGAGGGCTCAGCCCTGCCCCCGCTCTGTCATCACTGGCTTTGATTGACAGCACTGGGAGCCAATGGCTGTCCCAGAAAAGCTAGCAAGACCCCGAAGTGAGGGGAGAAATGATCTGCGCACGTGCACGACACTGAATTGAAAGGGGTCTTTTTTTGTTCCTTAATGCAAGGAATGCATTAAGTTATAAATGTTTAGACTTTACAAACCCTTTAATCACTTGCATATAAAGCCAATTCTGACAGTTTTTATATACATGTTAAAATCAGCATTTATTTGCTAGAAAATTACTTAGATCCCCCAAACATTAAATATTTTCTGAAAGCAAACTGGAGAATAAAGTGGTGATTGTTGCAATTTTTTATTTTGCATGATATTTATGCAGCCATTTTTAAAATTACAAGTTTTCCAGAAAAAATACACTTTAAGTAATTTTAGTGAACGCAAATACAATATAATATACATTTTTGGTAAAATATAAAAGACAATGTTATGTTGAGTAAATAGATACCTAACATGTCTCACTTTAAAATTGCACACACCTGGGGAATGGCGATAAACAATGGAACAATAAATTATCCTTAGGCTTAAAAAGTTTATAGTTAACAGGGGGTCTGGATGATACCTCACATGTGTAGTACAATCACATATGTGTGCAGGACCCAAGTGCACATTTGTATTTGTGCTTAAAGGGGCAGGAGCCCTTTAAAAATGTTTTCATTTAATTGTTTATTTTATTTTAATTTATTGTTTCACATTGTCTCTTTATTATTTTTTTTTAGTTCAACTTTATTGCTATCACAAGGGATGAACAAGATCCATTGTTATAGCTGGGCAAAGGCAAGCAGAGATCATCGTAACAAACCGAAACTAGAAGTGACAAAATCCTTGTTGCTTCTGGATTCCTATTCTAAAGAGGAGGGAAAGGTATGGATATACCTATTTCTTCTCTGTGTTCAGCTGGTCCGACAAAGAGCAGCAGTCCTGGTATAACCACTTCAACCAGGGGACCTTTATATATGTATGTAGCGCCCACCCCAAATTTAGGGGGCGCTATTTCGGGTGACCCCGCTGTGCATGCTGGGGGAGGGGCACTTAGGGGCAGATGCCATTTATCGTGGTCCTTCGCCTCGCGGCCCTTCTGGTGCGAGTTGCGCGTGTGTGAACCTGACTTCAAGGCCACGTTGGCCCGGGTCACTTTGCGGTCGAGTAGGCCCAGCTATGCTGGCTGGGGCCTGCAACTTTAGGAGGGGATCCCAAGCTGTCTGTCCACAAGGGAGGAAGCTGTCTTAATGAAGGAAAATGGGGGAGGACCTGCCCTGGAGGAGACCGGCAAAGTGCTAGTGTCTCGGGTGAGGTCTGGTGACCTGATTAAGGAGGGATCCACTAAATTAAAAGCCCTGCAGCTTGCCGGTTCGGCTTAAAGGCTCTTCTACTGCACGGAGGTTCGGGACTTTAAAATCCTGTGGCAGAGGATTCCTGGACGCATCCAAGTTCATCCAAAAGGTCTGTGGCAGAGACCAAGTCCATCCAAAAAGGTCTGTGGCAGAGACTGGCCAAGTGAGAGGGGACTATCCGGGTGAGCATTTCCCACTCAATAGTTGAGAGTGGAGACTGATTGACTATTTTTGAGCATTCTGTACTGTGTGCATGAACCTTCCCCTACTCTTCTCCTCCCTTCTACTTTCTCTTCTTCAAGTTACCCTGCAGTGAAAATAAAACCCAACTGTTGAAGGTTTTACATCTGTCTGGACATTGCATTTATTATGGACTTTCCCACCCTGACAACGAAGCTATAGAGGTAACGTGCAAACCCAAGTTTTAACCAGCAGCTCCTTCAGGGGGTAGTGCTACATATACACTGGTTGGGAAGTGATGGCTGCATTCATTTAGTTATTTTTAGGCTTTTTCACTTTATTTTCACCTAGTAATTGGATACTTCTGTCTTAGGATAGAGAGCAATATTCCCAACGCACATGTTCCTGAAAGTGGAAGAAAAGTAAGTGCTGAACTGACCACCAGCAGAAAACCGGAACAGTTCAGAGCAAAGATGTCACCAAAACACAAAAGAACTCCATAAAGGGTCCAACACTTTATTGAATGGTCACATTACAGCAAAGGATAGCAACGTTTCGGAACCACACAGGATTCCTTCATGTCACATGCCTAATGAAGGGGTCTTGCTTGGCTCTGAAACGTTGCTATCCTTTGCTAAGAAGTGATTGTTCAATAAAACAGTTAAGCCTTAATGAACTTCTCTGGTGTTCTGGCGACGTATTCCTTGCTCCTTCCTGTCTTAGGGTGTCTCCACTCTGGATGAAGGAGCAATGAAGACACCTTTGGACAGCAGCATTGTCAGTCTGGGGAAAGGATAGTGTTAGATGCACTAGCAGATGTAGATGGTTGTGACTGAGGCCTGGTACACACGATAGGATTGATCCGCGGATACGGTCCGCCGGACCGTATCCGCGGATAAATCCTCTGAGGATTTTGATCCGATGGAGTGTACACACCATCGGATCGAAATCCGCGCCGAATTCCCATCGCGGTGACGTGTCGATGATGACGCGGCGACGTGCGCGACGCTGTCATATAAGGATATCCACGCATGCGTCGAATCATTACGACGCATGCAAGGGATGGGTTCGGACGGATCGATCCGGTGAGTCTGTACAGACCACCGGATCGATCCGCTGGAGCCGATTCCAGCGGATAGATTTGTTAGCATGCTTACAAATTTTTATCTGCTGGAAATAGGAAATATCCGCGAATAAATATCCGCTGGAACGTACACAGCAGGGGATCTATCCGCTGAAACCGATCCGCTGAGATTTTTCAGCGGATGGATCCTCTCGTGTGTACGGGGCCTGACAAATTAAACCGAACTCCAGCTAACATTTTTTAATCAGTTGAGGGAACAGTTTTATTCCTCCTTTTGGGATAAAGGTTTTACATAAATGAATAAAACCTGATCCTTGTAAACACCCCTTTTGATGGATAGCTTGGTCTGTTAAAGTGAAACTAAAGGTACAAAATAAAAAAATTGCAAACAGGCAGGTTTTTATTGCATTGCATGTCTATTCAGCAAAAAAAAAATACACTTAGGCCCCATACACATGAGAGGATTTGCGCGGATTTCCATGCGATGGTGTGTACTCACCATCGAATCGAAATCTGCGCTGAAATCCTCTGGCGATGACGTGTTGCGCCGTCGCCGCGATTATGACGCGACGACGTGCGCGACGCTGTCATATAAGGAATTCCACGCATGCGTCGAATCATTACGACGCATGCGGGGGATCCCTTCGGACGGATGGATCCGGTGAGTCTGTACAGACCAGCGGATCCATCCGTTGGGATGGATTCCAGCAGATAGATTTGATAGCATGTCATCAAATATTTATCCGCTGGAAATCCATCCCAGGGGATAAATATCCGCGGAAACAGATCCGCTGAAGTGTACACACCATAGGATCTATCCGCTGAAACCCATTCGCTGGGATTTTTCAGCGGATGGATTCTATCGTGTGTATGGGGCCTTACAGTATGCCCTGTACACACAATCGGTTCATCCGATGAAAACGGTCTGATGGATTTTTTCATCAATTATCCGATGAAGCTGACTTTCATTAGTCTAGCCTACACACCATCAGTTAAAAAAACGATCGTGTCAGAACACGGTGATGTAAAACACAACGACGTGCTGAGAAAAATGAAGTCCAATGCTTCCGAGCATGCGTCGACTTGATTCTGAGCATGCGTGGATTTTTAACCGATGGACGTGCCCACAGACGATCGTTTTTTTCTATCGTTTTTTTAACGATCAGATAATTTTAAATCAAGTTCCTATTTTTTTCACTGATGGATGACAAACCGATGGGTCCCACACACGATCAGTTTGTCTGATGAAAACGGTCCATCAGACCGTTTTCATCAGGCGAACCGATCGTGTGTACACGGCTTCAATTGCCTGTTCGCAATCCCCTTGTGAATGTGCACTGAGCTGCACAATCACAGCTCAGTTTACATTCTGGCCAACTGCTTAATCCAGGATGACTGGATCTCCTGTGCATGCATTGGAGTGACGTTATCCTGTGCTGGCCAAGCAAGGCGGCCAAAGACACTCAGGAGGAGCCAGGGAGAAGACGCCATCACTGGCTAGGGACTTTGCGGATGTCAGACCATTGGAACGGAGGTAAGTATTTTTACCTTTGGTTGTACTTTAAGGCCTCATGCACACTGCTGCTGTTAAACTTACGTGGTTTCCGTATGCCCCAAAATTACATTCAGGAGAGGCAATTTTGACCACAAAAAATGCTTAACGCTGTTAAACGCGCATAAAAGCACCTAAATGCTAGATGTGTTTAGCACATCAGCATGTATTTTTTTTCAATGGACAGAATAAATTACAACTCTGGTCAATAAATTAAATAAATGCCCAAACTCTGTTAAACTTTGCTAAACTCACCTATACTGTTTTGCAAAAATACAGCTTAGGTGAGTTTATAATTCTGATTTCTCCTGTCAGGATAAACAGCATTTACAAGAAACCAGTGTGCATGAGGCCTTAAGGAAGTTGAAAAATAACAGACTTATTGGCTGAATCACCAGGTGAACATAAAGGAGAAAAAGCCCAAACAAGAAAACCAATGCAGCCACCATATCTAAGAATTGCTAAGATTCAAGATAATATTTTTTTTCTTGGGTTTAATTCCACTTCAAGTCTACTATAATGTGAAAGTACTGTATGCTATATCCCCTGCTCCCAGCAGTGACTTGGCAGCCTTCCAGCCTCCTAATTTCTAATGTAAACACAGAACAGGAGCTCTGGTAGGGGGAGCTGAGCTGCTGAGGAACTTAAAGCAGAGTTCCAGGTTTTTTTTGTTTATTAAAAGTTTAGCTGCTGACTTTTAATAAACAGACACTTACCTGTTACACAGTCCAGCAATGCGGCTGCACGGAGCCCTGATCCTCTCCATCTCCTCTTTTCGGTGCCTCCATTTAAACTGTGGGCACCCGGCCGTGACAGCTTGCGGCTTCACGGCTGGGCGCGCACTGCGCATGCGCAAGTCACACTGCGCCCTCTCAGTGGACAGGCATTCTATGGGGACCTGTCATGTGTTCAAGAAAATTGCCAAGAGGGAGGGGCCACCTAGGGGGAGAGGAGGAGCCACTTAGGTGGCCCGTAAGCAGAAGGAGGAAGTGGGACAGGAAGTCCCTCTCTAACAGTCACCCAAATGACATGCCAAATGTGGCATGTAAGGGGGGGAGAAGTGCTTAAAGCGGAAGTTCCACTTTTGTGTGTAACTCCACTTTAGGTGCTTTTGCTGTGAACTACAAAGCAAAGGCTTGTTTTAAAGCATGTTATACTTGTTGACACTTGAATGTATATTGCCCAGCCATACACTTTAAAGTAGATGATGGAAGTAAAAAGCTACTACACAGGTCAACTATGCTTTATGTATGGTAAATCAAGTTCTTAGAAGGGGTGGTTTAAAAAAAGTGAAATTATTACATTTAAAGGTAACATTTTTACTTTTATCCACTGAACATGTATTTTTTTGTGACTTTCTGATAATAGAACGATTTTTACACATTATATACTTTTTTCCTTGCAATGCAATCTATTCAGGAAATTAAAAAATGTTCAAGTATGTTTTCATCATTGTAGATTGGCCAAATACATTGCCAGAACTAATATATCTGAATCTTAGATAATTGACTTTTCTATGGGCAGTTAGGTAGTTGAGTTACAATGCTGATATTTTAGAAAAGGCATGTGTAAATTAAAACCAACACCTTAAAACATATGCTGAAAACCAATCAGAACTGCTTACTAAATCTGTGTTTTCAAATGCAAATAATGCTGCAGGTCTGCACAGTGTGAGATAAGTAACTAACAATGTGTTAATCTCCCTTTCATGCACCAGCAAGTTATTCCGACATAATTGTGACAACATAACACCTTTAATTGGGCTTGTTGACCAACAACTATGATATGAATTTTAAGTATGTCATTACTTAGTCTTAGAGCACTCGGTTAATATGAATACAGCTTATTTTTACTAGCCGCTGTAAATAAAGATTGGGCATGTACTACAATGCTGCACACTAAAAAATAGATGTAGGCTTAAAATAAAGCTGCCATGGCAAAAATACTGTGCCTTGAAAAAGTATTCATACCCCTTGAAATTTTCCACATTTTGTCATGTTACAACCAGAAATGTAAATGTATGTTTTGGGGATTTTATGTGATAGACCAGCACACTGTTGCATATTATTGTGAGGTGGAAAGAAAATGAGAAATGGTTTTTAAAATTGTTTACAAATAAATATGTGAAAAGTGTGGCGTGCATTTGTATTCAGCCCCCTTTACTCTGAAACCCCTAACGAAAAATCTAGTGGAACCAATTCCCTTTAGAAGTCACCTAATTAGTAAATAGAGTCCACCTGTGTGTAATTTAATCTTAGTATAAATACAGATGTACTGTGAAGCCCTCAGAGGTTTGTTAGAGAACCTTAGTTGATTAAACAGTATCATGAAGGCAAAGGAACACACCAGACAAGTCAGGGATACAGTTGTGGAGAAGTTTAAGGCAGGGTTAGGTTATAAAAAAAAATATCCCAAGCTTTGAACATCTCACAGAGCACTGTTAAATCCATCATCGGAAAATGGAAAGAGTATGACACAATTGCAAACCTATTAAGACATGGCCGTCCACCCAAACTGACAGGATGGGCAAGGAGAGCATTAATCAGAGAAGCAGCCAAGAGGTCCATGGTAACTCTGGAGGAGCTGCAGAGATCCACAGCTCAGGTGGGAGAATCTGTCTACAGGACAACTATTAGTCGTGCACTCCACAAATCTGGCCTTTATGGAAGAGTGGCAAGAAGAAAGCCATTGTTTAAAGAAAGCCATAAGAAGTCAGTTTGCAGTTTGCAAGAAGCCATGTGGGGGACACAGCAAACATATGGAAGAAGGTGCTCTGGTGAGATGAGATCAAAATGTTACTTTTTTGCCTAAAAGCAAAGCCCTGTGTGTGGCAGGAAACTAACACTGCACACACCCTGAACACACCATCCCCATCGTGTAACATGGTGGTGGCAGCATCATGTTGTGGGGATGCTTTTCTTCAGCAGGGAAAGGGAATCTGGTCAGAGTTAATGGGAATATGGATGGGGCCAAATACAGGACAATCTTAGAAGAAAACCTGTTACAGTCTGCGAAAAAGACTTGAGACTGGGGTGGAGGTTCACCTTCCAGCAGAACAATGACCCATTAACATATAGGTCAAGCTACAATGTAATGGTTTAGATGAAGGCATAATCTTGAGTTAGAATGGCCCAATCAAAGTCCAGACCTAAATCCAATTGAGAATCTGTGGCAAGACTTGAAAATTGCTTTTCACAAACGCTCCCCATTCAATCTGACAGAGCTTGAACTATTTACAAAGAAAAATGTGCACAAATGTCACTTTCTAGATGTGCAAAACTGGTAGAGACATCCCAAAAAAGACTTGTAGCTGTAATTGCAGCAAAAGGTGGTTCTATAAAGTATTGACTCAGGGGGATGAATATAAATGCATGCCGCACTTTTCAGATATTAATTTGTAAAAAATGTTGAAAACCATTTATCATTTTCCTTTCACTTCACAATTATGGGCCACTTTGTGTTGGTCTATCACATAAAATCCCAATAAAATACAATTAAGTTTTTGGTTTTAACATGACACAATGTGGAAAATTTCAAGAGGTATGAATAATTTTTCAAGGCACTGTAGGCTGACTTCGCCTGGCAGTGTCTAACTTCAATGTATTTTGAGCTACTGACCCTTGTCAGGTCCCCAAAAAATGTGAAAACCTCTCCCCTGCAATAGATAAAGGTAGTATACTCACACCTATGTCACAGGTGTTTCCTGGACATAGAATAAAGGAAACACAGAGCATTACAGATAGGGATGAGTGAATTATCCAATGATCAATTCAAGAACAGTTTTGTAAATCTTGGTCAAAGTTATGAGTTTGCAAACCTTGCGTAGAGCCCCTTGAAGTCTATGGGATGAATTTTGTTATTCAGTTCTGTCCATTAGTATGGCTAAAAAGCTAGCTATTGTCAAACAAAAGGCATGGGAAAACTGGGACAGCCATGGCAGGACATGTACCAATGCAACAAATAAAACAATTAAATACTGTATTTCTCCCCACAATGAATTTCAAGTTTTCCCTAATATCTCTAAAATATACTGATAACATGAGTGCTGTGAGCCCACCCTACATAGCAAAAAGGCTAGGTTATCCATTATTCCAAACTATTGGCTTTTGTGATACAGCTAAACAGGAAAAAGGTTTTGCATTGCATTATAGGTTGTTCCTTATTTCAAGTAGAGAACATGTGGTTTTTTTTGTCCAAAAGTTCACAATTTGCGAATTTTGGGAGTCTAGAGGTTTCAGTGTATATGGTAGTGCCCAACCTGAACCTCACAAAATGTGATGTTAATCACAGGCATATATGACACTCCTGGAAGTGCAATGCTGGAATGATGAAAAAATAGGAGACAACAGATGCAGGAGTTCACATTTACCCTTGACACTGCTACTACACATCATATTCCTTGTATACAATCTTAAGAAGTAAATGAATTTCCAAATTTTTGTGAGATTAACATGGATTTAGGAGGATATTGGAGACCATCTGGGTCCACATTGTCATTGTGCGAGCATCCTCATTTTATACTAGCATATGTAGACAAAAAAAATACCAGTTGACCTAAGAAGGGCCAACAGAACAAAAATAAATACAAAAGAGGTGTAAAGCCAATATATATATATATATATATATATATATATATATATATATATATATATATATATATATATATATTGAAAAAGGTATAGTTAGAAGTTATGAGCTAAAAGGAAGGAGAGGAAAAAGTGGGAGAAGGAGCTGTCCCCTCCCCTCCATCACAGACCAGATGGTGGAGGCCTTTTCGATCATAGCCCAGGGAATTACTTAATTTACAGTAAATGTTTATATTCTGATGTACATGAAAGTTCAAGACAGTTGTCCCTGAATTTGTTATGAGAGCCTATATCCTTTGAGACATGGTCTTTCATACTTTAATTTACTTCAGCCTACCACATGACAATGGAGGATTCCTGTTGTTGTTTCCAATAATCTGGAATTAAACTCTTTGCAGCACTGGCAAAGAATGGCATGATCGTTTGTAAACAGATCTAGGTATATTTTAATAGTGCAAGAGAAAGAAGGCAGGTTCTAGAGGGATCTGGTAATCTGTAAATTTCTGTTTTATACCTCGTATCTCAGACCAAAAAGGATGAAGTGCGTAATTGGTCCAAAATATATGCAGGATATCTACTATGCAACCACCACACCACCACCATACATCTGTAGTCTGTGGGAACATTTTGTGTAGAGAGACTTGACATGATCTCTTATTGTATTAATGATGATGGCTGTTGGGGGGGATAGAGGAAATTGAATATCAATTAATAAGAAATTCATTTAAGCTTTTGAAATAATAATAAGGTAAACAATAACATCTGGGTGTTCAGTTTTACAAATGTTGTGTTCTGTGTTGATTTCAGTTATGTGCTAGAAAAAATCCTATATGGTTTCATTTTCCTTGCACATGATTGTGTATTGAAAGTGAACACAGCTTTACTAATACACTAAGCTAATTGAAAATGTACTCGACAAAGTTCAAATTAATTATTATTAGTAAACCATCTAATAAATTGAGATCAACCTCAATATATGTGTACCGAGTATGAGAAATGTATTTACACTTTTCCTGATATTTACTAACGATGGTATGAATAATACACGTACTAGAAGCTCAAACAGAACATAAGAGATTAATAAAAATATACATGGGTAGGTAAATATAGCTTTGCAGTATGTTGTGCAGTATAGTGCAGTCAATAAATAGAGTTAAGCAAATAGATTTTTCAGGTAGTATTTTTATTTTTTACTAGGATAAGGTAAATTTGCTTAATGCAGCTATACCTGAATATCTTGTCAAACTTAAAGCTGAACCTAAGTGTGAAAATAAAAGTTGACCCCCATCACCAAACTGCATTGGTTAAATCAGCCCTCAAAAAATCCACTCGCCTGCTCGCATTTTGCGAGTGGATTTTGAGGTCTGACGAGGAAGGGCTGCCTGACCATTCAGGCATTTGGAGCACTGCCCTAGGGACCCATGCCACTAGTGGGCCGCATCAGGGTTGCCAGCCTCAGTAAACCTGGGACAGTATGTAAAAATCTGTGTTTTTTTAAAAAAAATCCCAAGATTATAGCTGCCCTGCCTCTCCAGTACCTTTTCAGTGTGTGCATGTGTATTATGTGTATGTGTATACTGTGTATGTATACTGTATGTGCGTGTGTATACTGTGTGGCCCCATAATCTATTGCCTGGGGGCCCCATAATCTCCTATTGCCCCGGGGGGCCCCATAATCCCCTATTGCCTGGGGGCCCCCTAATCTCCTATTGCCCGGGGGCCCCATGAGTTGTCAGTCCACCCCTGAATGGGAGTCCTTCTCCCAGTGACCGTGGAGGGGGAAAAGAGAGAGAGACGCCCGGGTGTTTAGAGCGCAGTGCGGGGAACACAGGATAACAGTTTTCATTTTAATTGCCGTGTTCCCCGCCGCTTGTTATCAGATCCAGCCCCATCTCCTGGTCCCGGAACGTTGATAGACAGATCACCCGTCCAATCCTGGAAAAGGGAGTTACCGCTCCAGGTGGGTATGCTGGACAATCAATAGCTTCTCAGGAGACCAGGAGTGCCGGCAATGCACAAGGCAAATTGTAAAGGCTAGAAGAATAAACAGCTGCACTTCCAAAAAACCCTTAGGTTGTCTTTATTTTAAAAAATGGCAAATACACTACAAAGTACAGCAAAACAGTGGAGATACACACTGCGGTCAGTGCTTAATCATGGCTGACAGGTGATCTGTCAATCAAAGTTCCCCGGCCAGGGGGTGGGGCTGAATATGACGTTGAGCAGTGGGAACACGGCAAGTAAAATGAAAACTGTTATTCTGTGTTCCCCGCGCTGCGCTCTGATCACCTGGGCGGCTCTCTTGTTCCTCTCTTCCCCTGCACACAGGAACCAGGTAGGCTGCATAGTGGACAGAGGCTGCATTTGGTAAACACAGGCTGCATGGTGAACACGGGCTGCATGGTGGACACGGGCTGCATTTGGTGAACATGGGCTGCATGGTGAACACAGGCTGCATGGTGGACACAGGCTGCATGGTGGACACGGGCTGCATTTGGTGGACATGGCTGCATTTGGTGGACACGGGCTGCATTTGGTGGACACAGGCTGCATTTGGTGGACACAGGCTGCATTTGGTGAACACGGGCTGCATGGTGAACACGGGCTGCATGGTGGACACGGGCTGCATGGTGGACACGGGCTGCATTTGTTGGACATGGTCTGCATTTGGTGAACACGGGCTGCATTGGTGGGCATAGGCAGCCTGCATTGGTGGACACGGATACAGTTGTTGTTAATATTTATTTTTATAACTTAATTCTGCATAAAACATTTAAGTGTCATTTCATGAGATTTATGAGGGCGTGTTTAAGGGGAAAATTAGGGGTGGGGCTGGCTGGGTGGGGCAACTGGTGGCGAGTAACCCTTGAGGCCTGGTTAGTAGCTCAGGACTTGAAATTTTGAGCACTGGGTTAAATGCTTTTTAATTTCTAGGGGGAACAGAAAAAAATATATTCTTGTCTTAACCCACACTCCTACAGGCTTCATCCCAGCTGTTTAACTGTTCCCCTGAAGCCTCTTCCATTTAGCACTCCATCAGTCACAGGCCCGCCAATATAATCAAATATAATGCAGGGCCATCATTGCTGCATTGTAAGTGGTGAGGCTGAAGGCCTTCTCAAAACCCTGAGCATTTGTCAGAGCACTGGCCTCTGGAGGAACAGGATTAGGTAAGTAAAACTGCTTTTTTTGCTGTTCCCTCTAGACAAATACAAGCAAGTCCTCAGGTAATCTCTCTGCAAGGGTCCATTTTTATTTTTCAGCTTTAACAGTCTTTATTTTCAAATTTAGGTAACAATCAGCAGCCTTCATGTGCTGATCTGGATCAGTTCCTGGCAGGGTTGTATCTATGTATGATGTGGCCCCCAATCCTAAACAATTAAATGGCCCCCTTTACCTCTCTATTGTTTGTCTCAGAGGAAATTCCTCCACTGATACAGAACACTAACTGCTTTCATAATTATCATACCCTGTATAGAGGTTTTCACATCATATATGTATTCATGTGTCCAAGTTTATTTGCCCCATTCTATTGATAGTCATGGGTGAGCCTCCTTTGTCTTCAGGTTCTATAGAAGTTGCATACTCTAGTTGTGTACAAGCGTAACCCTCTTTTTTTTTGGGGGGGGGAGTGGGGTGTTATGAGAAATAGCTCTCCCCAAATAGGATATTGTACTAAACCTGTAGGTAAATAAGGCCCTGTACACATGATCAGACAAAACCGATGAAAACAGACTGAAGTTCAGTTTCATCGGTCCAAACCGACCGCGTGTGGGCCCCATCGGTCCGTTATCCTTCGGTCGAAAAATTTTGAACTTGCTTTAAAATTGAACCGATGGACGCCTAACCGATCGGTCAAAACCGACAGTTAGTACGCAAAAGCATCGATTCAAAACTCGCAAGTCGACGCATGCTTGGAAGCATTGAACTTAATTTTTCTCAGCACGTCATTGTGTTTTACATCACCGCGTTGGACTTGATTGTTTTTTTAACTGATGGTGTGTAGGCACATCAGACCATCAGTCAGGTTAACCGATGAGAACGGTCCTTCGGACACGGCCTTAGAGAACCTGAACCTTTGATGAGTGGGTTTGACAAAAAAGTTGGCAGTGCCTCCACCCAGGACAGGGCTTCTGTTTGTACCTCCAGACACAGCATCCATTTAAATGATTGTTGTGTACATGTTTTCCTATATTCTGGGAGCACATGGAAGTGAACACATCTCAGTAATGCTCACAGCATTATCTATTTATCACAGTGCTTTCCATTACCACTAGTCACCCTTAAAGCAATACTGAAGCCTAACTTTTTTTTTTATTCATTCAAGGAGGTCCAGACCTACATATTCCATATAATCTATTTACTTGGATGCTCAGTTTTTCCTTAGGCGGCTGATCTAACATCTTATCTCCCCCATTCCTGTTTTTAGGTGTCTCATTTAGGTAGTTTAAACATAAGAGAAACACCTAAGCATGCGCTCCTTCAGCCGGGGCTATGTGAGTCTATTGACACACACACACATCACCCAGCAATCCTCTCTCCTGCTCTATGCTCCCAACTCCTTACAGATAGCTGCAGAAGCCAATCTCTCACCTACCCCTACTTCTCCGCTATGCAACCAGGACGTTTTTAGTGTGGTGCATTGCGGCTCGTGGATGACCCAGCAACTGTAAGAGAGACATCAAATAAGTATGTGTGGGCAGGTGGTGGCACTAGTACTGTGACATTTTTACCTTAATGCTGTGAAAGCATTAAGATAAAAAAATGTTTAGCTTTTAGAACTACCTTTAATGCACATTTTTGCTACAGCGGCTATCAAAGTTCTGGCACTTTTTTACCTTTTCATCTAGTTCAGTGGTTCTCAACCTTTCTAGTGTCGTGACCCCTTGATAACCTTTCACAAATTGTGGGGACCCCTAACAGTAAAATTATTTTCGTAGCGTGGAACCCGTACTACAGTGGTGTCTAGCAGCAGTGACACCTATGCTAAAATCAGGAGATAGGGTCTCCTCCAGCTCCTCCCACCTCACAGTCCTCACCAGTCAGTGGATCTCTAGTCTACTGCCCCCCAGCCATGCCCTGAACTGAATTCCCTGCAAAGAGGCTGAGTGGGTGGCCACGGGCTCTAGGAACAGCCCAACTGGGTGGCCGAGAAAAGGCTGGGAGAGCGGTGTGGGCTTCAGAAACAGGCCAGGATTTGGTGACCCCTGGCAAATCATCATTCGACCCCCAAGGGGGTCCCGACCCCCAGGTTGAGAACCACTGATCTAGTTGCTCAGATTTAGGGATTGCCAATTGCCACAAATTAAGCGGCAGGGTAAAAATGGTCATAGACATCAGTGTGCAGCTGAACATAGGAGAATAATTTGGTTCTTCCAATCACAGTCCCATGTAGTAGCACACTTGAACTGCCAAAGTATCTAACTTGATACCTACAAAGATGACGGGGGTGCATAGCACCACAATGACAATGCATGATATTATTAACACTATAAAAAGAACTAGGAACAATTCAAAATAGTTTTAGGCAGGTGTGAAAATGCTGCAAATTAGGAATGTTTTCAGAAATAAAAGTGTTAATTGTTTATTTCTATCAATTAACAAAATGCAAAGTAACAGAAACAGAAATCAAAATCAAATCAATATATGATCACCCTTTCCTTTCAAAACAGCATCAATTCTTCTAGGTATACTTGCATACAGTTTTTGAAGGAACCTGGCAGGTAGGTTATTCCAAACATCTTGGAGATACTAACCACAGATCTTCTGTGGATGTAGGCTGCCTCAAATCCTTCTGTCTCTTCATGTAATCCCAGACAGACTCAATAATGTTAAAATCGGGGTTCTGTGAGGGCCAAACCATCATTTTCAGGATTCCTTGTTCTTCTTTACATTGAAGATACTGTAGTTCCTAATGGCATTGGCTTTATGTTTGGGGTCAATGTCCTGATGCAAACCCTGATGGTATGACATGATGGATAGGTATCTGCCTGCATTTCTCAGCTCTGATGACACCTTTGATCCTGGCTAAATTTCCAATACTGTTTGCAGAAATGCAACCCCAAACTTCACTGTTACCTGCAGACACTCATTATTGTACCTCTCTTGAGCCTTTCCGGGATCAAACTGCCTCCTAGCCTACAGCCTACAGCTAAAAAATTCAGGTTTTGATACATCAGTCTAGAGCAGTGGTTCTCAACCTTCTAGTGCCATGACCCTTGATAAAATTTCCCAAGTTGTGGGGTTTCCTAACAGTAAAATTATTTTCATAGCATGGGTTGTCAGCACCCAAGGCAAGACTAGTAATTTGCGCCCCTAACCTGCCCCCCCAGCCATACCGTGAACTGAATGGGTGGCTACGAAGAGGCTGAGTGGGCGGCCATGTGCTTCATGAACAGCCCAGCTGGGCGGCCTTGAAAGGCTGCAGGCTTCAAGAAGAGCCCAGGATTCGGTGACCCCTGGCAAATCATAATTCGACCCCTGAGGGGCTCCCGACCCCCAGGTTGAGAACCACTGGTCTAGAGCATCTTCTGCCATTTTTATACACCCTAGTTCCTGTGTTTTCATTTATAGTTGAGTTGCTTAATCTTGTTTCTGCATTGGAGGTATGACTTTTTTTGCCACAATTCTTCCACAAAAAACACTTCTGGCCAGACTTCTTCAGATAGTAGATGGGTTACATTTTTTTTACGCTAGTCCTTTGCTGATGGCACTGCTGGATATCTTCAGATGTTGAAGGGAAAAAACTAAGCATAATGTGTCTTTCATCTGGTGCATTAAGTTTCCTTGGCCAAGCACTGTGCCTACAGCCTTCAACGTTGCCCACTTCTGTGTGCTTCTTCAAAAGAGCTTGAACAGCTCATATTTGAAACCACTGGCCTGCTTTGAAACCTTTATCTGGGAGTGACCTTGCTAATGCAGTATACCTGCTGTAGCACAGACCCCCAACAGGTCCTGCTGATTTGTCCCAGGTTCTCAGGTTCTACAGTACTGTATGTAAAAAATACACACCCCCTTTGTCCCTAGTGGTCTGCCCAGTGTCCTACATGTACTTTTATAAAATAAAAACTGTTCTTTCTGTCCATAGCAACCAAAAGTGTCCCTTTATGTCAAAAGTGATTTTAGAGCAGCTAGAAAACAGTGATAATAAATTATAATCACTTGCAAAATTAAGCGATAGCGATTTGTGGGGAAATTCGTCATAAAAAATAAAAGTAATGACAGCGACAATTCTGCAACTGAGCAAATTTCAGTGATTTTGAGTTGATTACATTATTGAATAATTTTTATTATAATTACATTATTATTTGTTATAATTATTTATAGTTATTTATTATATTATAATTTATGATTTTGTTTTTCAAACTTTATCATACCCGGGATGTCTACTAGACTCTTGGTTGGACAGATTTAAGTGAGTTATTCCTAAGAATTGCAGGCCTACAAATGTAAAATGCCAAATTTCCATGCAAAATAATGGTACTACTTTCAGCACCTAAAATCTGAAAGAATCATACCGCCAGGGAGGTTAATGACTGTGTTTCAGCCTACATATAAAAGTTTATATCATTAGCACCTGCTTGGTATACTGTAATTGGTTAATCATACTCTTGACTCTTATGCCTCGTACACACGATCGGAATTTCAGATGAAAAAAGTCAGACAGAATGCCCCATCAGACTTTTTCCAGCGAAAATTCCGAAGGACTTTGAAAGAGAACACGTTCTCTTTTTTATTCCGACGGAAATTGCGTTCGTCTTTATGGAACTCCGACGGAGAAAAAAACATGCATGCTCAGAAGTCGACGCATACTCGGAAGCATTGAACTTCATTTTTCTCGGCTCGTCGTACGTGCTTTACGTCACCGCGTTTTTGACGGTCGGAATTTGGGCGGAATTCTGCCAGAAAAACCCGTCTGAGTTTATTTAGACGGAAAAAAATGATCGTGTGTACAGGGCATAATCCTACAAAATTCCTGACTTTGGGCAAGTATAAGAAGTGTTCAAGTGTAAGAATTGATACTGTATTGAAGCCAAAGGGTAGTCACACCAAATATTGATTTGATTTGGATTTTTCTTCTGTTCCCTCTGTTTGCATTTTGTCCAATTGATTAAAAAAAAATAACTATTAAAAAATATATATATTTTAAACAGGCCTTAAACTTTTGCATAGTATTGTATATATATACAATATATAATTCTCGGGGTGCCTAAGAGCACAACGGTGGCCGGGGAGCTAAAAAATAAAATTCCTTTTTATTTAATGTTAGTATAATATTTAATTTAGGTATGCTTGTATCTGCATACTAAACATGTGAGAGATATTATACAGTATACAGGGTATAGGAAAATAGATTGTAAGCAAGAGCTTCCACGGAAAAAAAGAAAATATTATTATACGGTCCCTGCAGATATGATAAAATTCATACATACAATACATACATACAGTAATATTTGTTTAATTTTAAGACCCAAAGGGATTAAGCAGAGCTGAAGAATGTGCAGATTTTTTTTTTCTATTTAGGATAAACTGTGTACTCAAAGATAGTAAAGTCTTAATTATATCCAGAGCCAGGATACCTTTTTTTCTGTACATACTAAAGCACAAAGCAAGATTTTTTCAATGCTATGTATGGATTTATATGGGGCGTATGAAACTATTTTCATAAATATCTGTACTAGTGAATTTATTCTAACAAAAAAATAATATGCAGGAAAAATGCATTAACAATGTCTTAATGTTGTCTGTAATTGGCTGAAACCCCACTGAAAACTCAATTTGCATAGAGAAAAGCAGTTTAGTGGATATTATAGCGAAAAACACTAAGTGCAAGCACATAACTGTCTTGTATAAAATTGTGTTCTTCATCTGGAAAATACATGTATTATTCCAAGGGACATTTATCAAACATAGCTTTTTGTTCTTTTTTTAACAAAGAAAATGCTTGTCTGTGTTTTTTTTTTCTTTTTGTATTGTACGTTTATGCGTAAAAAAAATAAATAAAAAATTCACATAAACACTGGAAATATTTTTTAGCCATTAAAATTTTCATGTAGTATATTTAAAAACGGTATTCAGCTTAAAGAAGAAATACATCCAAGACAAAGAAGATCATTTAAATTCCAAGTTATAAAGACTATAATCTTTATTTCTTTGAAGAAGCATTCATGCTTGAAGTAATTCAAAACAGCCTCTTTTGGTGAAAAAATAAGTTATGAAAAAAAAAGTGCTGTGGCTTTTTCATGTTTCCAAGAAACATTGGGCTTGATTGACTAATGGAGTAGTTTGCAAATGTTGCTCTTTCATAGTGAATGTTCTCTGAGTTTAAAGCAGCACCCCAGCCAAAATTACCAAGTTAAAAAAATAATCATCCGATTCCTGTTGAATGACAAAATAAAAAAAGTAGCTTTTGCAGCAATGTTCCATTTCATTTCAAAGCTTTCCCTCTCAGTACTATGTTTTCACAAGAACTAGATGTCCTAAGTTTGGTTGCCACATGAACTAATTTACTCCTTGTGATTTTTTTTTCCAATTAAACTGGAGTCAGATGAAACGTATGAACAGGAAATGCAAGAGGCTGATACCAAGTAAAATTCAGATACTTACACTTCTGGCATTAAAATAAATAGGAATATGTGTATATATATATATATATAAAATATTGTCAAAAGTATTGGGACACCTGCCTTTACACGCACATGGACTTTAACCACTTCCATACCGGGCCTATACTGGCACTTCTCTCCTACATGTAAAAATCATAATTTTTTTGCTAGAAAATTACTCAGACATTATTTATGTTTTTTAGAAGACACCCTAGGGAATAAAATGGTGGTCATTGCAACTTTTTATGTCACACGGTATTTGCGCAACAATTTTTCAAATGCCCTTCATAAATCAAAAAATTGCAAAACAGTAAAGTTAGCCCAATTTTTTGGTATAATGTGAAAGATGATGTTACGTGAGTAAATAGATAACCAACATGTCACACATTAACCACTTAAGGACCCCTTCACGCCGATATACGTCGGCAGAATGTCACGGCTGGGCACAATCACGTACCTGTGGGGTCGCGACCGGTCCTAAGCTCCGTGACCACGCCAGCGGGACCCGCGGACTTGATCGCCGCCGGTGTCCCACGATCGGTCACCGGAGCTGAAGAACGGGGAGAGGTGTGTGTAAACACCCCTTCCCTGTTCTTCACTGTGGCAGTGTCATTGATCGTCTGTTCCCTGATATAGGGAAAGACGATCAATGACGTCACACGTCCAGCCCCATCCCCCTACAGGTAGAAATACATATGAGGTCACACTTAATCCCTACAGTGCCCCCTAGTGGTTAACTCATAAACTGCAATCGTCATTTCCACAGTAATCAGTGCATTTTTATAGCACTTTTTGCTGTGAAAATGACAATGGTCCCAAAAATGTTTTAAAATTGTCCGATGTGTCCGCCATAATGTCGCAGTCACAAATAAAAAATTGCTGATCACCGCCATTAGTAATAAAACATTTTTTATTAATAAATAAAACTATCCCCTATTTTGTAAACGCTATAAATTTTGCGCAAACCAATCGATAAACACTTTTTTTTTTAACAAAAATATGTAGAAGAATACGTATCGGCCTAAACTGAGGAAAAAATCGTTTTTTTTATATCTTTTTGGGGGATATTTATTATAGCAAAAAGTAAAAAATATTGAATTTGTCGCTCTATTTTTGTTTATAGCACAAAAACTAAAAACCGCAAAGGTGATCAAATACCACCAAAAGTAAAGTCTATTTGTGGGAAAATCATCCTGTCTGACTCCTGATCCCACCGTCCCCAATTACCTGTCAGTCAGCATCAGCAGTGCACTAGAGTGGCAGTGCATTAACATGATCTCCACCCATCCACCTCGGAGCCTTATTGTACTTACACTGCTGCTGGGACTTGTAGTTCTCCATCTTCTCCTGGGGCTCAGGTGCATGCAATCCACCATCTTTGTCCAGTTTTTCTCTCACTGCTGGGACTTGTAGTCCCATAGATGGTGGATTGCATGCACCTGAGCCCCAGGAGAAGATGAAGAACTACAAGTCCCAGCAGGCTATACATACAATAAGGCTCTGAGGTGGATGGGCGTGGATTGCATGCACCTGAGCCCCAGGAGAAGATGGGGAACTACAAGTCCCAGCAGGTTATTATATAAGGCTCCAGGGTGGATGGATGTCTGGACACACATCCACCTCGGAGCCTTATATTATAACCTGCTGGGACTTGTAGTTCCCTATCTTATCCTGGGGCTCATGCGCATGCAATCCACCATCTTTGTCCAGTTTTTCTCTCACTGCTGGAGCTTGTAGTCTCATATATGGTGGACTGCATGCATCTGAGCCCCAGGAGAAGATGAAGAACTACAAGTCCCAACAGTGAGAGCAAAACTGGACAAAGATGGTGGATTGCATGCACCTGAGCCCCAGCAGGTTATAATATAAGGATCCGAGGTGGATGGATGTCTGGACACCCATCTACCTCAGAGCTTTATATTTTAACCTGCTGGGACTTGTAGTACCCCATCTTCTCCTGGGGCTCAGATGCATGCAATCCACACCCATCCACCTCAGAGCCTTATTGTATGTATAACCTGCTGGGACTTGTAGTTCTCCATCTTCTCCTGGGGCTCAGGTGCATGCAATCCACCATCTTTTTCCAGTTTTTCTCTCACTGCTGGGACTTGTAGTCCCATAGATGGTGGATTGCATGCACCTGAGCCCTAGGAGAAGATGGAGAACTACAAGTCCCAGCAGTGAGAGAAAAACTGGACAAAGATGGTGGATTGCATGCACCTGAGCCCCAGGAGAGGGTGGAGAACTACAAGTCCCAGCAGGTTATCATATAAGGCTCCAAGGTGGATGGATGTCTGGACACCCATCCACCTCGGAGCCTTATATTATAACCTGCTGGGACTTGTAGTTCCCCATCTTCTCCTGGATCTCCCGCAGCAGAGGCATATGAGAGAATTGGTTCCTACGGAGCAACCAATTCTTGGTCCATGAACGCCTCCTCACCCTGTTCATGGCCTTGTCTAGGTCGAAAACAATAAGACCAACACACACCGACTGCATAACACAAACTCGACGACAAGCAGGTGCCTGCAACATGGCTAGAAACGGACGTCTAATCAGAACGAACTAACTAAACAGAATGCACTGAAGAACAGCAAGTCCTATAAAGAACGACCTGAAAATCAGAAACGAGCGGACAGGAACGCACTGTAAAACAAATACGACCTGACCACACGCCCTGAAAGACAAGATACGAACCCACAAGCACAAACTGAACCGCAGAAAACGATCTGAAAGCACGAAGACTGAAAAGCATGAATCATCGCTCACCAAACTTTTACTAACACGTGGCAACACCAGATTAGCAAAAGCAGCCCCAAGGGTGGCGCCAATGTAATGGAACTTCCCCTTTATAGTGCCGTCGTACGTGAGAACTATGAGATTTTGTCTTGACAGTGTGTACGCAAAGAAAGCTTGTCAAGATTCTCGACAAGCCTGACAAGGAACTCATCAAGGAAAACGATGTTTCTTTTACGAGGAGTTTCTTGGTCTTGTGTACGAGGCCTTACTTTTCTAGATAGGTATTCTGCACTCTGCACAACTGTTGCACAGAAAGTAAAAAAAATAAAAAGAGAAAAGCCAGTAACTCAAAAGTCCTTGTTACAAAAATGTATTGGCTAGATATGAGCAATAAAAAGCAAACCCTGACGCGTTTCGGTGTGCGTCTTAGTCATAGCAAGTTAGCAGGGACTGATGTATTAATTATTGTTTATTGTAAACTACAATTAACTATGGTAAGGTCCCCTTAGAGAGCTTGTAAAGAAAAGGAAAATTCAATTATCAACATATTCATATTTAATTCATGTTTCATCTGTCTACTTTTGTGTGAGAATTATACATCTTATTAAACCTATTCAAGTAAACAGGAGTGCAATGTTTTCTAATTGTTTTACATCAGCCCTGAAGTGAGTTTGTGCTTACAGTGGGGATCAAAAGTTTGGGCACCCCAGGTAAAAATTTGTATTAATGTGCATAACGAAGCCAAGGAAAGATGGAAAAATCTCCAAAAGGCATCAAATTACAGATTAGACATTCTTATAATATGTCAAAAAAAGTTAGATTTTATTTCCATCATTTACACTTTCAAAATTACAGAAAACAAAAAAATGGCGTCTGCAAAAGTTTGGGCACCCTGCAGAATTTATAGCATGCACTGCCCCCTTTGCAAAGCTGAGACCTGCCAGTGTCATAGATTGTTCTCAATCATCGTCTGGGAAGACCAGGTGATGTCAATCTCAAAGGGTTTAAATGCCCAGACTCATCTGACCTTGCCCCAACAATCAGCACCATGGGTTCTTCTAAGCAGTTGTCTAGAAAACTGAAACTGAAAGTAGTTGACGCTCACAAAGCTGGAGAAGGCTATAAGAAGATAGCAAAGCGTTTTCAGATGTAAATATCCTCTGTTCGTAATGTAATTAAGAAATGGCAGTCATCAGGAACAGTGGAAGTTAAAGCAAGATCTGGAAGACCAAGAAAAATATCAGACAGAACAGCTCGCAGGATTGTGAGAAAAGCAATTTAAAACCCACGTTTGACTGCACGATTCCTCCAGAAATATCTGGCAGACACTGGAGTTGTGGAACACTATTCCACTATAAAGAGATACTTGTACAAATATGGTCTTCATGGAAGAGTAATCAGAAGAAAACCTCTTCTACATCCTCACCACAAAAATGTGTGTTTGAACTTTGCAAATGAACATATAGACAAGCCTGATGCATTTTGGAAACAAGTTCTGTGGACCGATGAGGTTAAAATATAACTTTTTGGCCGGAATGAGCAAAGGTACGTTTGGAGAAGAAAGGGCACAGAATTTAATGAAAAGAACCTCTGTCCAACTGTTAAGCATGGGGGTGGATCAATCATGCTTTGGGGTTGTATTGCAGCCAGTGGCACAGGGAACATTTCACGAGTAGAAGGAAAAATTTCAAAGATTCAATAACATTTCAGCAAACTTTGGATGGTAACTTGATGCCATCTGTGAAAAAGCTGAAGTTAAAGAGAGGATGGCTTCTACAAATGGATAATGATCCTAAACACACCTCAAAATCCATGGGGTATTACATCAAGAGGCGTAAACTGAAGGTTTTGCCATGGCCTTCATAATCTCCTGACCTCAATATAATTGAAAATCTATGGATAGACCTTAAAAGACCAGTGTGTGACAGACAGCCCAGAAATCTCAAAGAACTGGATGACTTTTGTAAGGAAGAATGGGCAAAGATACCTCAAACAAGAATTGAAAGACTCTTGGCTCGCTACAAAAAGTGTTTACAAGCTGTGATACTTGCCAAAGGGGGCAGTACAAGATATTAACTCTGCAGGGTGTCCAAACTTTTGCAGACGCCATTTTTTTGTTTTCTGTAATTTTGAAAGTGTAAATGATGGAAATAAAATCTAACTTTTTTTGACATATAAGAATGTCTAATCTGTAATTTGATGCCTTTTGGAGATTTTTCCATCTTTCCTTTGCTTCGTTATGCACATTAATACAAATTTTTACCTGGGGTGCCCAAATTTTCGATCCAAACTGTACGTGAACAAATGCGGGATCTGACCAAAATATTGTATGAAAGGGCATGGTTAGATCTATATGATAAATGAACCCCGTAAGTCCATATTTCTATTGCTGAAGAATTTTAACAATAGCTGAAGCTTTAGGGTTATATTTTTTGGTCTTAGGTTGCACTTAATGGACTTTTTAAGTTTGTATTTAGAATTATGAGACATATTTATTATTATTTTTTATATATTATTTTGGAGAATGTGAGGGAAGAGTTCCTCAGTGAGGAAACACACATAATAAAAACCCTATAGAAGTGGTCACTCTGCCCACTCTATACAAAACGTATAAATAAAAAAGGCAAGAGTTGGTGTTCCAATAGATACAGTACTCTGTATGTAGGTATATATATTGAATGTTAAGAATTTAATAAAAAAAAATTGAATTTTCTTAATAGGACTCTATGGTTTTGTCAGAGCTGGCGTTTCTTTTAAATTGAGTTTACATTAAAGTTATTATAAAACAAATATGGTTAGCTTGGATGGAACTGTTGATTAGCTGAGAAAACTTTTACTTTGTATGCACATTTAATTATCTTTTATAAACTATTGTCTCAAACTGAGAATTCAGCAGATGGCAGTTGGCCACCATTGTTACAATGAATCAGAACATAGAAGTAATGGCCATGATATGAAGGACATTCTATGATTTTAAGTATATTGCATTCAATAGCTCTATCTATTCCATTCAAAACTAACCTTTTGTCTGCCTGAAAGCCAAACATTTTGGTTGCAGCTTTCTAATGGTGGAAACTGAGATTATCCTTGAGGAAATGTACCATAAACGAGCCTCACTCAAATACTTATAATAGTTATAATGCCAAATGAGTATCTTTTATTGGTATTAATTGTTCTTGACTTTTAGCTGTTTAGCATACATTTCCAATTTTAGTGACAGCATGTGAAATTAGTTCTCTGATGTTTGTTTATCATGCAGTAATGATCGTTCAAAAGCAGATTGCTCGCTGGTAGCAAATAATTTATTATCACAATGTTTCATCATAAACTATGGAATCCCTAATTCATTATATGACTATTTCTGTAAATATACTGATATAATAGCTGTATATAATGCGTAGAGTGATGCATTTAGACTCAGTCATAATCCCAAACTATAAATGCCACTGTCATTAATTTGGTTATAATAGTGTAATAATAACAATAGCAATAATAACAAATCGTTCTAAAGCAGTGACTATAACCTCATGGAAGCTTTTTACTATGTTAGGATAAATGTAAAGTTATTTTCAAAATCTTTAACTAATTTTTTTTTAAAGTATGTATATACAAAACTTTTTTTCTTTGTTTTGGATAGAGTAGTGAAGGGTTAAAACCCATATCAGATTATAACTTTTAAGCTGTCTCTCCTGCTTGGCAAATTTCCTTATGCCCCATACACACGATCGGATTTCCAGTTGGAAATAGTCTGACGAGAGCTCTTGGTCGGGAATCCCGACCGTGTGTATGCTCCATCAGACTTTTTCCAACAGGAAAACTGCTGGAAAAAGATAGAGAGCAGGATCTCTTTTTTCCAGTCAAGAAAAAAAAATTATTGGAATTTCCGATCATGTGTGCAAATCCCAGCGCGCAAAATTCCTACGCATGTTTGGAAACAATGACTCATGCTCAGAAGCATTGAACTTAATTTTCTTGGCCCGTCGTAGTCTTTTACGTCTTCCCATTCTTGGCAGTCAAAAGTTCACCAAACTTTTGTGTGACCGTGTGTATGCAAGGCAGGCTTGAGAGGAATTCCATTGGAAAAACCATCAAACTTTTTTCCGACAGGAAAACCGATCTGTCTTGGAAATTCAACAGGCCGTGAGAAGAAATCTCCCTAAGGTGAAGATAACGTTAGACAATTGTCACCAGAACCCTTTCCCACTCTGTCCAAAACTAAAATGTTTTGCCTTTAAATGCATTTTAAAAAGTGTTGTATGAGAGTCGGTTCACACAGGGGCAACACGACTTTTAGTGCGACTTTGCAAGGCGACTTAGACACGACTTGAGCATGAAACACATCGTGACTTGGAGCGACTTACAACGTGACTTGAAGTCGCCTCCAGAAGGGGGAACTTCTCGCCAAATTTTAAATAAAAAAACGGCATGGGTTCATATATAGATAGGAGATTCGACATGACGCTGACAATAGCAATCTGTGTCTAACAAATCTGTGGTCGAATGTGCCTAACCTTAACTCTATTAGTCCAAGATTATTCTACATAGAGAGGAAAGATTAGACATAGAGAGAAAAGATTCGACATTATAGAGACAGTGTTGGGGTAGACCATTCGACATGAACAACGAAGATTCGACGAAGCAGCGAAAAACATACAAACGTCAAATCTGTCATTGAAGGCTTATGGTGTCTGTCAAAAGTTCTAAGAAGATTCGACAAGCAGCTAAACTGTGCGACCCATCGGCTATTGAAGAATTTAAATGTTGGGTGACTAGTAATAATAATTTATAAATAAAATTATTACTAGTGTCATACAACATTAGAATTCTTCTATAGCTTGTAGGCGGAACATTCGACCGGAAATGTACAAATGTGGCGTCATACAGTTTAGCTGCTCCGTCGAATCTTCTTAGAACATTCGACAGACACCATAAGCCTTCAATGACAGATTCAACCTAAATTAATTCGGATTTTTGGACGAATGCAATTTTTAACGAAATAAAATAAAAACAAATTTCGAAAGGCTTATGGTGTCTGTCGGATGTTCTAAGAAGATTTGTCGAAGCAGCTAAACTTTACAACGCTGCGACCGTACATTTCTGGTTGAATGCTCGGCCCACAAGCTATAGTAGAATTCTAATGTTGTATGACTAGTAATAATTATAATTATTAATTATTATTTCTAGTCAAACAACGTTAGAATTCTTCTATAGCCTATGGGTGGAGCATTTGACCATGAATGTGCGCTCGTGGCGATTGTATGTTTTTAGCTGCTTTGTCGAATCTTCATGTTGAACGGTATTATACATATTTTTGATCAGCCAATAACATTCATTATCATCATCATCATTTTACTTCCCCCACCCATTCCAGCAGTGACCACTAACAGCTCTTTTACTATTGTCTCTATAATGTCAAAGCTTTTCTCTCTATGTCAAATAGGCTTGAACTAGAGTTAGGTTAGGCACATTCGACCGCAGGTTCGATAGACACAGATCGCTATTGTCACTGTCATGTCGAATCTTCTATCTATTTATATCAAACTGTTGTCGCAACAATACGAAAATATAATGGACACGAAAATAAAGCATTTTTTTTATTTTGGATCTTTCGGATTAAGGATTCTGCGCATTCGTTATTGTTTTGTTAAAACCAATATGGAAATCCCCAGAATTCAACGAAAATGCATTCAGAAGATAATGAATGCACATGTCTATAGATGTCAAGGATGAATCACAGGATTCATCCTTGTTATGGATATATAATTTATGTATACCCTTAGGCCTTCGGCCCATGTAACTCTTGTTCTACCTTCAAATATTATAGTAAAAAAAATGACAATGGTCATTGCTTGCCTCCCTGTTTCCCCCCTGCTTTGTTGCCTTGTCACATGGACTTTCAAAGGATTCTAAAGGTATAGGCTTCAACACACTTTATGCAGGCATGATCCAATGCTGTCACCATCAGTATACCTGCCCTGAGAAGCAACACGCATCAAGTGGCTGAAAAAAAGCTGCAAGAGATCAGCAGCACTAAGATATAACAAGTGATTGAAAAGGTGAAGTTAGCATTTCATTTGAAAATGGCAATTACTTACAATATAAAGTGCCTTCACAAACAAAATGGCATTCATAAAGATTTTGGACCAGATCCTCAAAAGGGATACGCCGGCGTATCTACTGATACGCCGTCGTATCCCTGTTTCTATCTTTGGAACTGATCCACAGAATCAGTTTCCCAAAGATAGGCAGAAGATCCGGCATGTGTAAGGGACTTACACTGCCGGATCTTAGGATGCAGTACCGCATCCGCCGCTGGGGGCATTTTGAGTCGAAATGCCGCTTCGCGTATGCAAATGAGCACTTACTGAGATCCACGAAGCGGTTTAGCTTTGTGAAATCTCCGTAAATACTTACGTTACAATCGTAAAATTAGGGCTGCTTTTACAAAGCGTAAACTGTTTACACCTTGTAAAAGTAGACCCTTCTTTGCAGCGACGCTGATTTTTTTTAATTTTTAATTTTTTTTTCCCCGCCGTATCTTTTTTTTTCCCGACGCAACTTTTTTTACCCGGCGCGATTCACAAAACACGGCGTAACGTAATTTCACGCTATGCCCATCGGGAAAATGACGTTACGAGCATGCGCAGTTCGTCCGGCGCGGGAGCGCGCCTAATTTAAATGGGACTCGGTTGAATTGGGAACGCCTTGCGCCGGCCGGATTTAAGTTACACAGCCGAAAATTTCTAGGTAAGTGCTTTGTGGATCGGGCACTTAGGTAGAAATTTTGCGGCAGTGTAACTTAAATCAGAATAGTTAAGTTACGGCGCCTCTTTGTGGATCTGGCCCTTTACTTTTAAGAAATATAAAATTATCCTTTTTCCACAAATGAGATAGATGTTGTTTCTTTATGGAGTATATTTATAAAGCAGTACATGGCTGATCTGGTTTTTATTGGAAAAAATGTTGTGTACCACAATATGCTCTCTAGAACATTTGCAACAGTTAACATATTAATCATATGCATTTATCCAAGCAAGCTGAAAGCCATATACATATGGAGTTCCTATTCTTTAAATCAGGTTATTGTAAAATGTTCTATGTTTCTAACATGGCCATTGGTACAATTAGGTTTGAACCTTCGCTGCTTCAAATGGTGAATCCCTGATTGTACCAGTGATTCACCATTGATTTTTGTATACTTAATCTTGCTACGTCATCTTCCAGTTATCTTAAAATCCTCATTTGCGTATACTGACATTTTCCCTTTGCACCCGATGCAGCACACTATTATAAATCCTGTAAATAGCATGAAAAATGTGTATACAGTACGTGAACTATGTCTATGCATTACTTTATGGGATACCTCAATTAGAAGAAGAATGCATAGGTTTCCTGGATATTATCTCTTAGCTACATGAAAATGGCCTGTGTACTTGTATCGATTTAAAACAACATATCTATGCATATTTTATACAAGGATAAAAGGTGTGCTCATTTAACATTGTCACTCCAACAGGACATGCAGAGCCCTGGCGTTTCATAGCCTATGATGAATAGCATGTCTTATAATTCAATTAACATATTCCATATTTCAATGTGACCGTTTTATTACATTGATAATATCAGTGATAGTAACTGTCTATGCCACTTGCACTTTATCTTCTCAAATTGAGCAAAATGCCAAATAGTCACAAAGTGGAGGTCAAGACTAATTGTTCCCTGACATTGCTGTCTTTTGACATGTCTTGCCCTTCAACTAGAATATCTTTAACCCTTCCACTTTCGCTCAGCCTCAGCCAAATGCTTTCTTTTGAAACTGACTGGACTGGTGAAATAGTTAGGAGATACTTTGGCCTATTGTTGCATATAAGTTGGGTTTGCCTTGATTTAATGATCTGCTTCAGATCATTCCAAAGCAAAAAATTGTAAAACGTTCCGATAAAAGGTATCTTGATCTTCCATCTCAAAATGTTGGGTTGTAAAAGTTGTATGTGCATAAGCCATACACAAATAAATAAATAAAATTTAAAAAGGCTTGCTTTTTACTAAATGTAAAGCCCAGCATCGCTTGCTATTTTTTTTACTGTATCTAATAAACTGAAAATTCATGTGCACCAAATAGACTAGTAAAGGTAATAGGGTGTGCTTCCCTACTGAATCATATAACTATGTGTTTGTATGTTGTCAATAGATCTGGAAAGCAGTAGCAATAAAAATGTACATAGGCTATTCAAAAGGTTAATGGCAAATGAAATAAAATATATATAGCATATACAGGTACAATTGTTACACGTCATATTGCAATTGAATGGTATGAAAAATTACCTTTCCTTTTTAATCTGCAGCTCTATAATTTTCTGTAAAATTGTGTGATTGGCTCACAAATTTTCCTAGAAGTTTGCACAAATATACAAGTAAAATCTTACGCATTCTCTGCAAAAAAAAAATGCTCAGTTTGGTGTGTATTGTTAGACAGTTTTTTTTTCTTGGGAGAGTGCATGTGATCAGCACAGGGAAAATCAGCACTGTCCAGACAGAGGCTCCGGGGTCCTGCAGCCTCATAAGACAATAAGGGGAGAATTAAAATTCCTCCTACAAGCTTTAACTAGACACTGATAGAGATCACATGACTGCTATATACTGCTGATGAGAAAAGGTATTTAGTAGTTTATACTTACTAAAATTATTGTATTTCCATGTTTTGTGTACTGTGGGAGACCAGATATAGTGAATGCAGGATCCTGCGTTTAGTAACACTTTAAAGGATAAGTTCATCCTTTGAAACATGTTACATGTTACACGCATATTCAGTGTGTAATATGTTACAAATCCAGTGGCCCTCGCACCTCACTGACTCCCCTTTCTGACAGGGATCAAGGGATCTTCTCCCCCCTGCTCTCTAGCGGGGAATCTTTTCTCCCTGCTCTCTGTCACAATCTGAAAAGAAAACAGCCTTGCAGGGCGATCAACCCGCCCTGGCGGAGTCATCCATTTACAGTGTGAATGGAAAACTACAAAGTCCGACAGCCTTTGCAGCTGTCGGCTTGTAGTTCTCAATGAACTACCATGGCACTGTTGAGCACTGTGGTAGTTCATTGATGCTTACTGTTAGTGTGTAACTGTCTGGCCATACAATGTACAGCCAGACAGCTTACACACAGAGTCTACAAGAGCCCAGCATTGCATCCATGATCTGATTTACAGGCTCCCAATAACAAAAGTTATAAATGCACATTTTTACATGCAAAAAGATGTGCATTTATTTTATTTTTTTTAAAAGGTGAACTTATCATTTAAGCTAGCTATGCTCCTTTAGATTTCCTATTTAGGATTGTCTTGTTTTGCCCACAGTGTTAAACAGTGTAGATGGAGAAAACCCCCTGCTGGTTACTGTATTAGGCAATACCCAAAAGTAATGTAGCGCTAATCAAAAATAATGATCAAATGCCAAATAAGAAATAAAGCATATACAATAGTCAATGTGATAAAGTCCCAATGGTGTTTCAGCCCATATATAAAAAAAATCATAAATGGTGACCAAAAAATATGTGAAAATAAATAAATAAATAAATAAATAAATAGTTGAAAATTGTAACAAAATCGCTTAGGTAATGGATTCTGTAGACTTTATAAATAAAGAAACACCCATCCGTGTGAAAAGATGAAAACTACAAGGAAGAGGTGCTGATCCACAACCAGATTCAAAAGATGGCCTGCTTACCAGATGGCAATGACTACTGAACAGCATTTTCCTATCCCCTTTACTAAAGTTTTTTATTGTTAAATTTTACCATATTTTAGTGAATATGTATATTGTTAATTATTTATACAAGTTTCTTAGGCTAAAACTGTACTGTATTGGCCATTCAGCGCTATCCTCTGATTCTGCCCTTCACTTCCATTATTGAGTTTGTTTGCTGTCCTATACTTTTACTTCCTGCTATTAGCTTTTTTTTGCCACTAGATGGCGCTTTGTGATGTACTTTCTTTATTACATCCTGGTTCTACTATTGCCCTTTAGTTAGCCAGCAATTAACATGTCTGAGCTGCTGTATTTATCCAATATTCCATTGCAATTCCCCGGGTGCCAGTAATCAAGATGGTGGCGGCGGAGTATATAATGGATAGACGTGATGACTCAGTCACTTGGCCAATCCCCAGACGATGTCCTATCATGATGAAACCTGTAGGGTAGAGCCTGTAACGGTGATGTCATCAGGTTATTACTTTCAAAAAGTGGATAGGCAAACGAACGAACCAGGAAATGAAGTGTAGCCGAAGGAAGATATTGCGACTTTGCTGTTTTTATATATTCATCGCCTTTATTTTACTGCTTCATTGTAAGTGCGATTTTTTTTTTTTAAATTCAACTTTAAATAAAGAATATACTGCACTATGGAAGTTTCTCTTTTTCTGTTTTTGAGTACACTTAGTTTTTAGCGGCTGTTCCAGTTACTGCACATGGTTTTGGGGAGACCGCGATTTCCCTACACTGGGCGAGACTGCTGTTCAGTAATCATCGCCATCTGCTAAGCAGGCATCTTTTGAATTTTTGAATCTGGTTGTGGATCAACATCTCTTCCTTGTAGTTTTCATCTTTTCAAACGGATGGGTGTTTATTTATAAAGTCTACAGAATCAATAAAAAGAAAAAAGAGACAATCTGGGAGAGATAAACACTCCTCCAGATTTGGGGATTTTAAAGTGAGAAGTGTCAAATGTTGTAAAAAGGCAAGTACACCAAACACAGAAGGTTTTACAAAATTATCAAAAGTTTTAATATATATAATTCATAAAAACAATTATAAAGATGAATTGGACCACAGTAGTTACAAAAGCGAGATAAGTGACAGTATGCAGGTAGCCAACAAGTTTCGCACAAAGGTGCTTTGTCAGGGCCTTGCAACTTTTCTTTTGGATTAAGTGGTCTGTGTGTGACATAAAAATATGCCATTAATACACATCAAATGATACAATATAATGCACTACATATTTTAATCAGAAGGAACATAATATCTGTGTGGTCACCAATTCTGCTAGTGACTGAACCAAAAATGTCAGAACGCGGCCCAAAGGGTCCCAATGGCACGAGGAGCAAGGATTGCCAAGGCAGTGACTAGTGAAAGCCAAATCCACTCAGTCATAAGATGTGCAGATACTAGAGCGAGTGGAGACCCCAACAACCAACAAAAAATATGTAAATTATTAAAGTGTAATAATAAAGTAACATGTATATGTCTACGTATAAAGTCCGTTAAAAGACATACGCATACAAATGTAATTGATATACAGTACAGACCAAAAGTTTGGACACACCTTCTCATTCAAAGAGTTTTCTTTATTTTCATGACTATGAAAATTGTAGATTCACACTGAAGGCATCAAAACTATGAATTAACACATGTGGAATTATACATAACAAAAAAGTGTGAAACAACTGAAAATTTATTTCATATTCTAGGTTCTTCAAAGTAGCCACCTTTTGCTTTGATTACTGCTTGGCACACTCTTGGCATTCTCTTGATGAGCTTCAAGAGGTAGTCACCTGGCGCAGCACCCCATCACTCTCCTTCTTGGTCAAATAGCCCTTACACAGCCCGGAGGTGTGTTTGGGGTCATTGTCTTGTTGAAAAACGCAAACCGGATGGAATAGCATGCCGCTGCAAGATGCTGTGGTAGCCATGCTGGTTCAGTATGCCTTCAATTTTGAATAAATCCCCAACAGTGTCACCAGCAAAGCACCCCCACACCATCACACCTCCTCCTCCATGCTTCACGGTGGGAACCAGGCATGTAGAGTCCATCCGTTCACCTTTTCTGCGTCGCACAAAGACACGGGGGTTGGAAACAAAGATCTCAAGTTTGGACTCATCAGACCAAAGCACAGATTTCCACTGGTCTAATGTCCATTCCTTGTGTTCTTTACCCCAAACAAGTCTCTTCTGCTTGTTGCCTTTCTTTAGCAGTGGTTTCCTAGCAGATATTCTACCATGAAGGCCTGATTCACACAGTCTCCTCTTACCAGTTCTAGAGATGTGTCTGCTGCAAAAGGTGGCTACTTTGAAGAACCTAGAATATGAAATAAATTTTCAGTTGTTTCACACTTTTTTCTTATGTATAATTCCACATGTGTTAATTCATAGTTTTGATGCCTTCAGTGTGAATCTACAATTTTCATAGTCATGAAAATAAAGAAAACTCTTTGAATGAGAAGGTGTGTCCAAACTTTTGGTCTGTACTGTACATGAATATATATAAACAATGGGCCAGATTCACATAGAATTACGCCGGCGTATCAGCAGATACTCCGACGTAAGTCCGAATCTAAGGCCGTTGTATGTTTAAGTGTATTCTCAAACTGAGATACACTTAAACATGCCTAAGATACGACGGCCAGCGCCGTTGTATCTTAGGGTGCAATATCTACGCTGACCGCTAGGTGGCGCTTCCATTGCGGTCAGCGTAGAATATGCAAATGACTAGTTACGCCGATTCACGAACGTACGATTGCCCGTCGTAGTGATTTTACGTCGTTTCCGTAAGAGTTATGCGGCGTAAAGATAAACAAGCCCCCTAGGTGGCGTACTCAATGTTAAGTATGGCCGTTGTTCCCGCGTCGCAATTTGAAAATTTTACGTCGTTTGCGTAAGTCGTATGTGAATGGCGCTGGACACCATTTACGTTAACGTCTAAACCAATGACGTACTTACGACGTAATTTCACGCAATGCACGGCGGGAAAATTTGAGACGGAGCATGCGCAGTACGAACGGCGCGGGAACGCGCCTAATTTAAATGATCCACGACCCCTACATGGATCATTTGAATTAGGCGGGCGTGTGCGCCGGTGGACTTTACGCTACGCCGCCGCAAGTTTACAGGCAAGTGCTTTGTGAATCTAGCACTTGCCCGTAAAACTTGCGGCGGTGTAACGTAAAGGAGATACGTTACGCCGCCGCAGTTATACGAGAATCTGGCCCAATATATAGATACTTGGCCGGGAGACCTAATTTGTTAAATTAGCTCAGTACCAAAGGTGAACCGATATAAAGCAGATCAGTGCACACCTCTGATGTAATACTTGAGGAATTGTACACAAATAGGCTACATGTAGATGGGTTGGAACAGTGAATAGGTAAAGGACCCATAAAAAAAATGATAAACAGACTACACAACAAGTGAGAGTAATATTAAATATGTATATCAAAGGCCAACCATTTAAGAACATTGTTCCAAAGGAGTTTCTCTCATCATATGTTCCACTAGTTATGGGATTCCCATCCATAAGAGAAACCTCCCATGAATGGGGTCTGGATGTAGTAAACTAGCATGTCAGGCTACCAAAGTCCTAGTAATGTAAAGAGGGGAGCAGCCAGCATGCATTACTAAGAAAGAATAACATAGCATGTTGCAAAAGATAATGCCCTGCAAGTATGAGAAAAGAGGCTATTTACCTGTAGCTGAGTCTGCAGAAAGATTAATTCCCAGCAATGGGGGGTAGCTTCTCCAGTGTGGCGCACACTTTGTACCAAGACAGCGTCTGACATGTCCATTGTCAGCGCTGTCTTAAGATTATTAAAATTACTCTTACTTGTTGTGTAGTCTGTTTATCATTATTTTTATGGGTCTTATACCTACAGTATTCACTGTTCCAACCCATCTACATGTAGCCTATTTGTGTACAATTCCTCAAGTATTACATCAGAGGTGTGCACTGATCTGCTTTATATCGGTTCACCTTTGGTACTGAGCTAATTTAAAAAATTAGGTCTCCCGGCCAAGTATCTATATATTGTTTATATATATTCATGTATATCAATTACATGTGTATGCGTATGTCTTTTAACGGACTTTATACGTAGACATATACATGTTACTTTATTATTACACTTTAATAATTTACAGATTTTTTGTTGGTTGTTGGGGTCTCCACTCGCTCTAGTATCTGCACATCTTATGACTGAGTGGATTTGGCTTCCACTAGTCACTGCCTTGGCAATCCTTGCTCGTGCCATTGGGACCCTTTAGGCCGCGTTCTGACATTTTTGGTTCAGTCACTAGCAGAATTGGTGACCACACAGATATTATGTTCCTTCTGATACAAATATGTAATGCATTATATTGTATCATTTGATGTGTATTAATGGTGTATTTTTATGTCACACACAGACCACTTAATCCAAAAGAAAAGTTGCAAGGCCCTGACAAAGCACCTTTGTGCGAAACTTGTTGGCTTGTTGGCTACCTGCATACTGTCACTTATCTCGCTTTTGTAACTACTGTGGTCCTATTCATCTTTATAATTGTTTTTATGAATTATATATATTAAAACTTTTGATAATTTTGTAAAACCTGTGTTTGGTGTACTTGCCTTTTTACAACATTTGACACTTCTCACTTTAAAATCCCCAAATCTGGAGGAGTGTTTATCTCTCCCAGATTTTCTCTTTGTTCTTTTTATTGTTTCTAACCACGGGATTGTGAGTTAATGTCATTTGGATCTGGAAACAATCCCACCATCTTTCTTTTTTATGTTAAAAGTCTACAGAATCCATGACCTAAGGGATTTAGCTATAATTTTCAATTATTTATTTATTTATTTTTTTCACATATTTTTTGGTCACCATTTGTGATTTTATATATATGGACTGAAACACTGTTGGGACTTTATCACATTGACTATTGTATATGCTTTATTTCTTATTTGGAATTTGATCATAATTTTTTGATTAGCGCTGCATTGTTTTGATTAGTGCTGCATTGCTTTTGGATATTGTTGTTTTGAGTTTGATACTGGACTCTATGGGCCAAATCCTCAAAAGAGATACGACGGAGTAACTGCTGTTACTCCGTCGTATCCCTGGTCCTAACTATGGAACTGATCCACAGAATCAGTTTCCCATAGTTAGGACAAAGATCCGACATGTGTAATTGAATTACACTGTCGGATCTTAGGATGCAGTACCGCATTCGCCGCTGGGGGCATTTTGCGTCGAAATGCCGCCTCGGGTATGCAAATTAGGACTTACGGAGATCCACAAAGCTTTTCAGCTTCGTTTTTTCTCCGTAAGTTATATTTTGCAAACGCAAAATTAGGGCTGCTTTTACAAGGTGTAAACTGTTTACACCTTGTAAAAACAGACCTTTCTTGCTCGCGACGCGATTTTTTTTAAATTTCAATTTTTTTTTTGGCGCCGTATCTTTTTTTTACCCGACGCAACTTTATTGTCCCGTCGCAATCCACAAAGCCTGACATAACGTAATTTCGCGCTATGCACGTCGGGAAAATGACGTCACAAGCATGCGCAGTACGGCCGGCGCGGGAGCGCGCCTCAGTTAAATGGTAATCGCCCCCTGGAGAAGAGGAACGCCTTGCGCCGGTTACACCACTGCAAATTCCCAGGTAAGTGCTTTGTGGATCGGGCACTAACTTGGGAAATTTGCGGCGGTGTAACTTAAATGGAAAAAGTTAAGTTACGCCGCCTGGCTGAGGATTTGGCCCTCTATCACTGTTATCTTTCTAGCGCAACTTTAGCCCTCTGGCCTTGTTTTTTATTCTTACTGTATTAGGCAGCAAGCGGGATCTGCGGCTGTTGAATAACAGTCATTGCATCTAATTGGATGCTGACACTGTTTGGCTGACAATTTCTCATATGGCTCCTTCAACAAAAGTCGATTGAAAAATCAAACTTTATCAAACCGGAAGGTGTCGACAGAGCCACCGACCGCTCAAATTTCCTGCTGCTGAATCAACCAAAAATCAAACAGTGTATTGCCAGCTTTAGCCTTCATATACACATAGCCTATTATGACCGTCAGCCACTGGAGAATGCAAAACATGGCAAAACTGTGATTTTGCCACGTTTTGCAGCCGGTGGTCAAAACGTTCCTATCTTGAATGCAATTCTTACGTGTTCAGGAAAGGGAGGTTGAACCTCCCCTAACCACAGTATCTCCTAAACAATCCTAAAAGCCTATATTTCCATGGACACATAGGTTTTTATGGAGTTGAGTTTAGGAGCTTTAGCAAAAAAATGCCAAAAGCTCCTAAAATAAAGTTTAGGAGCTGTGTAGCATACATGAAGCCTTAGAAGAGTTGGTGGAAGACAAGCTTGAGTACAAGAACAGCTGGCTGCAAGTAGTAAATATAAAATATTAATATGTCTTATTTCTTACTTACTTGACTAAAAAGATTTAGTCTTGTTAGTAAGTTCTACTACTTTTAGGGCTAATAGTCAAACTACTGTAAAACAAGAAAGACAGGCAAGGGAAGCTGGCCACTGCCATGGCAGACCATTGGAAAAAAAATACCATACAGTGGGGAGACAGTGTTTTAAAGAGGCTTCGGAACTCTGAAAATATGAAAATTCTTTAAAATAATTTCTTAGGGGATTCCTTAACCATTTGCCCACTGGGCACTTATATCCACTTCCTAGCCAGACCAATTTTCAGCTTTCAATGCTCTCACATTTTGAATGACAATTACTCAGTCATGCAACACTGTACCTATATGAAATTGTTTTCACACAAATAGAGCTTTCTCTTGGTGGTATTTAATCACCACTTGATTTAAAAAATGTTGTGCTATAAATGAAAAACAATCGAACATTTTGTAAAATCTTTGTTTCTGTTATAAAATTTAGCAAATTAGTAATTTTTCTTCATATATTTTGGCCAAAATGTATACGGCTCCATATCTTTGGTAAAGAAAAATAAATTGTGTATATTATTTGGTCTTTGTGAAAGTTATAGAGTCTACAAGCTATGGTGCCAATCATTGAAAATGTATCTCACCTGATGTACTGACGGCATCTCATTTCTTGAGACACTAACAAGCCAGGAATGACCCCTTTTTGGAAAGTACACATTCCAATGTATTTAGTAAGAGGCATGGTGAGTTTTTTGAAGTTGCACTTTTTTCCCACAATTCTTAGCAAAATTACATTTTTTTTTCAGGTTATTTCTAAAACACAGCATATGCATACTTGAAACTACACCCCAAAACACATTCTGCTACTCCTGCTGATTATGGCGATACCACGTGTGAGACTTTTATATAGCCTGGCCGTATACAGAGGTTCAACATGCAAGGAGCGCCATCAGGTGTTCTAGAGACATAAATTACACATTTAATTTCTTGACTACCTCGTACAATTTTGAAGGCCCTGGAGCACCAGGACAATGGAAACAACCCAAAAAATTACCCGATTTTGGAAAGTAAATACCCCAACTTATATTCTATGAGGCATAATTAGTCTTTTAAACATGTGATTTTTTTTGACAAGTTTTTGGAAAATGTGGAAAGAAAATGAAAACGCATTTTTTCTTTACACACAGTTGTCCATGTATAAGATATTTCTAACACATAGCATGTAGATAGCAAAAATTACACCCCAAATATATTCTGCTACTCCTCCTGAATATGGTGATAGCACATGTTTGAGACTTTTCCACAGCCTGGCCACATACAGATGCCCAACATGCAGGGAGCACCATCACTTGATATAGGGGCATACATTTCAAATCTAATTTGACCACTTATTACACTTTTGCGAGGCATTGTAGTGGCACTGATGGGCACTGTGACACTGATGGGCACCATAGTGTCATGGATTTGGCACCGATGAGCACTGATGTGGCATGGATGTGGCACGGATGAGAACTGATGTGGCTAGATGGATTAGCACTGATGTGGCATGGATGTGGCACTGATGAGTACTGATGTGGCTAGAATGTGGCACGGATTAGCACTGATGTTGCATGGATGAGGCATTGATGTGCACTGATGTGGCATGGATGAGCACTTATGTGGCATGGATGAGCATGAATGAGGCATGGGTGGGCACGGATGAGGCATGGACAGGCATATATAGGCATGTATGGGCATGAATGAGGTATGGATGAGCATGAATGAGGCATGGATGAGCGATGGATTAGCATGAATGAGGCATTAATGAGCCATGGATGAGCATGAATTAGGTATGAATGAGCAATGGATAAGCATGAATGAGCCATGGATGAGCATGACTGAGCATGAATGAGCCATGGATGGGCATGGATGAGCATGAATAAGGCATTAAACAGGCATGAATGAACCATGGATGAGCATGGATGAGCCATGGATGAGCCATGGATAAGCATTAATGGAGCATGAATGAGGCATGAATGAGCCATGGATGAGCATTAATGAAACATGAATGTGGCATAATTGAGCCATGGGTGAGCATGATTGAGCCATGAATGAGCATAAATGAGCCATGAATGAGCCATGGGTGAGGATTAATGAGACATGAATGAGGCATGAATGAGCCATGGGTGAGCATGAATGAGCCATGGATGGACATGGATGAGCATGAAGGATCCATGAATTAAGGCATGAAAGAGCCATGGATGAGCAGGATTGAGCCATGGGTAAGCATGAATGAGCATGAATGGGACGTACCACGCTGCGTTTTTCTTCTTGTGATCACAATATACAAAGGCCTGTTTTTAGCTACATTGATGTAAGTGAAATACTATATTTATTACATTTTTAGCCAAAGAATGTATGCTATGTGGCAATCTTTTTTACCTGAGCTTGGAACGTTACACTTTCTTGATGCTGGTCCCGGAAAGTTTGATTGCCAAATCTGCACTGCTGTACAATCCACATGCTTGGTTCCTGTGATGCTAAAGACCCCATCAGTTTTGCTTGTTCAGCTTTCTGCTCCGGCTAGGTAGCCCACACCATTTAGTAACAGTACCCTATTACCTTCATTGGTGGTTGTAGCAGATTTGATGGTGAATGTGTTTCTCTGCTGAATTGAGCACATACCTCTGTTGGTTGTGTTTGGCTGGAAGTTATGAATATTTACTTATCTTGCACAAAAAGTTCACTTGGGACTCATCCAAGTGCCTTTTGGCGCAGTTTAATGGACATTATGGTTCTCAACATGTTTATATATATATATATATATATATATATATATATATATATATATATATATATTGTCTTACTATTTTGCATACTAGTCTTGCTTTATAGGCAATTCCATTAATGGATGTTTGATTGTGCACTGTCACTCATACAGTCAGGTCAATAAATATTGGGACATCAACACAATTCTAATCTTTTTGGCTCTATACACCACCACAATTCATTTGAAAAAAAAAATAACAATATGTCCTTTAACTGCAGACTTTCAGCTTTAATTTGAGGGTATTTACATCCAAATCAGGTGAACAGTGTAGGAATTACAACAGTTTGTATATGTTACTCCCACTTTTTAAGGGACCAAAAGTAATGGGACAATTGGCTGCTCAGCTGTTCCATGGCCAGGTGTGTTTTATTCCCTCATTATCCCATTTACAAGGAACAGATAAAAGGTCCAGAGTTAATTTCAAGTTTGCTATTTGCATTTGGAACCTGTTGCTATCAACTCTCAATATGAGATCCAAAGAGCTGTCACTATCAGTGAAGCAAGCCATCATTAGGCTGAAAAAACAAAACAAACCCATCAGAGAGATAGCAAAAACATTAGGTGTGGCCAAATCAACTGTTTGGAACATCCTTAAAAAGAAAGAACGCACCGGTGAGCTCAGAAACACCAAAAGACCCGGAAGACCACGGAAAACAACTGTGGTGGATGACCAAAGAATTATTTCCCTGGTGAAAAAAACACCCTTCACAACAGTTGGCCAGATCAAGAACACTCTCCAGGAGGTAGGTATGTGTGTGTCAAAGTCAACAATCAAGAGAAGACTTCACCAGAGTGAATACAGAGGGTTCACCATAAGATGTAAACCATTGGTGAGCCTCAAAAACAGGAAGGCCAGATTAGAGTTTGCCAATCAACATCTAAAAAAAAGGCTTCACAGTTTTGGAACAACATCCTATGGACAGATGAGACCAAGATCAACTTGTACCAGAGTGATGGGAAGAGAAGAGTATGGAGAAGGAAAATAACTGCTCATGATCCAAAGCATACCACCCCATCAGTGAGGCATGGTGGTGGTAGTGTGTTGGTGTGGGCATGTATGGCTGCCAATGGAACTGGTTCTCTTGTATTTATTGATGATGTGACTGTTGACAAAAGCAGCAGGATGAATTCTGAAGTGTTTTGGGCAATATTATCTGCTCATATTCAGTCAAATGCTTCAGAACTCATTGGACGGCGCTTCACAGTGCAGATGGACAATGATCCGAAGCATACTGCGAAAGCAACCAAAGAGTTTTTAAGGGAAAGAAGTGGAATGCTATGCAATGGCCAAGTCAATCACCTGACCTGAATCCGATTGAGCATGCATTTCAATTGCTGAAGACAAAACTGAAGGGAAAATGCCCCAAGAACAAGCAGGAACTGAAGACAGTTGCAGTAGAGGCCTGGCAGAGCATCACCAGGGATGAAACCCAGTGTCTGGTGATGTCTATGCGTTCCAGACTTCAGTCTGTAATTGACTGCAAAGGATTTGCAACCAAGTATTAAAAAGTGAAAGTTTGATTTATGATTGTTAATCTGTCCCATTACTTTTGGCCCCTTAAAAAGTGGGAGGCACAAATACAAACTGTTGTAATTCCTACACCGTTCACCTGATTTGGATGTACATACCCTCAAATTAAAGCTAAAAGTCTGCAGTTAAAGCACATTTTGTTTCATTTCAAATCCATTGTAGTGGTATATAGAGCCAAAAAGATTAGAATTGTGTTGATGTCCCAATATTTATGGACCTGACTGTATGTTTGTATTATTACACATGTCACTAGTTACTTAGCGCTGCACTTAAATCCTTACCACTCTCTTTACACATTAAGAATTAATAGACTACAAATGACACAGTAGTGTTAAATTGGCCAGGAGCAGGGAATTCTAAAAACGGAGTTCCACCCAAAAGTGGAACTTCCGCTTTAAGTGTCCATAGACGCCAAATGTAGGACTCGGCCCCGCCCCCGGCACCCGCGCCATTGAATTTAATTGACAACAGCGGGAACCAATGGCTGCGCTGCTATCAATCTATCCAATCAAGAGTTGAGAACCCCAGGCAGAGTGACAGCGCATCCCTGCCGGGGGAAATTCCAGAGCTCAGGTAAGTAAAATAGGGGGGTCGGTAACTGACAGTTTTTTTTTTCACCTTTATGCATAGGATGCATGAAGGTGAAAAAACACGAGGGTTTACAGTCCCTTTAAAAACGAATGGAACTCCACTTTAATGAGGGGAATTGGCTGACATTTACTAAAGACAAAGAGTGCAGGCAAGTGATTTACTACAATAATTAACGGATCAACGATGACACAGTAGTGTAAAACTGGCCAGCAGCAAGACCATTTTAGCGAGCAAGGCTAGTCCCAAATTTACTAGAGATAAAAACGACAAGTTTATACATCATTTTTATTTTTACTATGGGGATACAGGAGTGCGGTGAATCATATGAATTGTGGTGGTTTAGGTGCACACTGTTTTTACATTTAGTTTTATTTAATTCTATATTTTTTTTTTCAAACAGTGTCATGAATAAAAAATGCAGCTGCAAGAACAGTATAGACATCTTTCCTTTACAGGGTAGTTAGAATAGCCTTAGAATGGGGGAAGGAGCAGGTTTAGGTATAGTTAGTATTTGATTAGAATTCTACTTTAAATTTCAACTTTAGATGTATTTATATTTTAAGCTGAGGTATTTACACACAGGTTAACACTCAAATACAAATGAGCACCATTGGGTACAACCAGCCTTGACCAACAAATTTCCGGGGAAAGATTACTGTTGTTTCTCTGTTGATAAGCTGGTATTAGAGGACCCTGGCAGGACTAACACGTTCCACCTCCACAGAATAAACATACAGGCCCAGATTCTCAAAGGACTTACGACGGCGTATCGCCACGTACGCCGTCGTAAGTCCGAATGAGAGCCGTCGTATCTATGCGCCTGATTCTTAGAATCAGTTACGCATACATTTTGCTTAGATACAAGCGGCGTAAGTCTCTTACGCCGTCGTATCTTAGTTGCATATTTACGCTGGCCGCTAGGTGGCGCTTCCGTAGATTTCCACGTCGAATATGCAAATTAGCTAGATACACCGATTCACGAACGTACGTGCGCCCGGCGTATAAAGATATATCGTTTACGTAAGACATACGCCGGCGTAAAGTTACCCCTCATAAAGCAGGGGTAAGTCATGTTAGGTATGGACGTCGGAAACATACGAACAGTGTTCTATTTTACGTTGTTTGCGTAAGTCGTCCGTGAATGGGGCTGGACGTAAGTTACGTTCACGTCGAAAGCATTGACTATTTGCAGCGTAATTTTGAGTATGCTCACTAAGTTACGGCGGCGTAGTGTATCTGAGATACGCTACGCCCGCCTATAGATAGGCGCGTCTACGAGAATCTGGGCCACAGTATATACTGATTTTACCATGTTTTAACATGTTTATTTATGAAGCAGCTTACATGCAGAAATACCTGAGAAAAAGAATCTTCATGTCTATGTCTGGTCAATGACCCAACTTTTTTTACAATATGCTTGTAAATAGCATTCTCAGGATGTTTAGCCTTTCTTATGCAGCCTAATGATATATTACAGGAAGACTAATGTTTCAGCCATATGCCTCTGTAGAGGACATATAGTCTCATAAAAAATGTGGTTATATGGAATATAACTCAAGTAGTAATGATTTTTATTGTCTCAAGAATCTACTTATATGAGACATTGAGTAATATGGTTGTGCAATGCTCATCGTAATATGGTGTAATCAAGATCCTGAGAATGTATTTATGTAAAGGAACTTGGTGATCAGCAGTGTATGTTCATTGCATCAAGCCTTAATGGCCTGTGTACATATAAGGCCACAGGAGATTCATGCATATCCTTCCTGTCCATTCTCAGAAGTAGTATTGACAATGTATTACAGAATATCGCAAATGGTTCCCAAATGATAGAGACAAAACTTTCTGCCAACATCTACAACAGTAAAGACATTGGGCCAGATTCTCAAAGGACTTACGACAGCGTATCTCCACATACGCCGTCGTAAGTCCGAATCCGAGCCGTCGTATCTATGCGCCTGATTCATAGAATCAGTTACGCATAGATTTGGGCAACATACGAGCGGCCTAAGTCTCCTATGCCGTCGTATCTTGGGGTGCATATTTACGCTGGCCGCTAGGTGGCGCTTCCGTTGATTTCCGCGTTGAATATGTAAATTAGGTAGATACGCCGATTCACGAACGTACTTGTGCCCGCTACGCCATTTAGGTTAGGCTTACGTCCGGTGTAAAGTTACCCCTGCTATATGAGGCGCAGCCAATGAAAAGTGGTCGTCTGCACAATCGTTTTTTTTTACGTCGTTTACGTAAGTTGTACGTGAATGGGACTGTGCGTAGGTTACGTTCACGTCACAGGGATTTAGCCGGCGTAACTTAGGGAGAAAATTTTACATGATACTGAGCATGCGCGCGCATGCGCCGTTCTTTAAGCGCGTCATTTACGTGGGGTCACGATTGATTTACATACAACACGCTCACCTCTTCCACATTTGAATTAGGCGGGCTTACGCCGGCCAATTTACGCTATGCCACCGCAACTTACGGAGCAAGTGCTTTGTGAATACTGCACTTGCCCGTCTAAGTTGCGGAGGCGTAGTGTAAATAGGATTCGCTACGCCGGAACAAAGATACACGCTCCTACGTGAATCTGGCTTATTGTGCTTTGTATGGTAACATACCAGAAAATGTGTCACTATAATGCTGACATCAAATGTACAGCGCATACTACCTAATTTAACATTACAAAACAAAATACTAATCCTGCAAAAGAGCTACGTAGGATGTGCACATAAACACTTTATTTCACATGCATCATCTTTAATCGGTTGTAATCTTTTTTTTTTAATTCTAACATCTCCATTCATTTTTAATTATGTTACCTTGCCATTCTTTTAATTTTCCCCATTCAGCCAGCATTTTTAGAAGGAAGTCAGCAATGACAGCCAAAACAGTTAGCCAGATTCTAAATATAAAACACCTATAATATTAGTCTCAGGTTGGTATTTGATACTTGTCATATAGTGATGCACAGTAAATGTATTTTTAACTAGAAATAACTAAACAACAATGGTTTCTACAGCTGTAACTCTTATTAAATATATTAACGTTTCTTATTATATAATTGCATAGCTCCCAACTGTCCTTGATTTTGAGGGACTGTCCCTTATTTGGAGCCCTCTGTCCCTCATTCCTCCTCATTTGTCCCTCATTTTGGTCTGATCTATAGTGTTGCATATAAAATGCACTTTTTATCTATCAAAAAGTGTTTTTCAGCCCCAAACCTTTCATCTGATTTCTAAATTGCTGCATTTGTACATTCCTAAGGCCAATATAAAGTCATAGTAGTGGTAAAAAAAAAACACTTGTGGGTTTAACCAATCTTGTTTGTTTGTACAATTCTCCTTTAAGGGGGTGTGGCAAGGGTGTGTCCTGTGCCTGCATACTTTTGCTGATAGGTGTCCCTCATTCCCATCTCAAAAAGTTAGGAGGTATGATAATTGTACGCCCGCTACATGTAGTACATAGACACACAAACTCACACAAACATCACATACATATAAAAATATAGGGCCAGATTCACAAAGAGATACGACGGTGTATCTCCAGATACACCGTCGTATCTCTGACTTACACTGGTCCTATCTATGCGTCTGATTCATAGAATCAGTTACGCATAGATATGGCTAAGATCCGACAGTGTTACACTGTGTTACACTGTCGGATCTTATTTTCAATTTGAAAATGGCGCCGGGGCGTTCCCGCTGATTTACGTTGAATAATATGTAAATCAGCGAGATACGCAAATTCACTAAAGTACGCGGACCCGACGCAGTGTTCTTACGACGTTTCCGTAGCGGCTTTCCCGGCATATACTTTCCCCTGCTTCTATGAGGCGCAGCCAATGTTAAGTATAGCCGGCGTTCCAAGTCGTTCTCGAATACGGATGGACGTCGTTTACGTAAGCGTCGAAACCACTGACGTCCTAGCGACGTCAGTGGGAGCAATGCACACCGGGAAATTTCGCGGACGGCGCATGCACATTTAAATTGGCGCATGCACATTTAAATTGGCGCGGGAACGCGCCTGATTTAAATAGTACACTCCCCCTAGCCGCGGAATTTGAATTCCGCCGGGGGTTTTACGATCCGCTGCCGCAAGTTTGGAGGTAAGTGGTTTGTGAATTACCCACTTGCCTCGCAAACTTGCGGGAGCGGATCTTTAATCAGGTAGATCGAGCAGGTCTAAAGATCCGCTGATCTACGTGAATCTGGCCCATAAGCTTTATCTATACCATCCTTTATCCATATACAGTATCTCACAAAACTGAGTATACCCTTACTTTTTTGTAAATCTCGTATTTTATCTTTTCATGTGACAACACTGAAGAAATGACACTTTGCTACAATGTAAAGTAGTGAGTGTACAGCTTGTATAACAGTGTCAGTTTGCTGTCCCCTCAAAATAACTCAACACACAGCCATTAATGTCTAAACCGCTGGCAACAAAAGTGAGTACACCCCTAAGTGAAAATGTTCAAATTGGGCACAATCACCTATTTTCCCTCCCCCGGTGTCATGTGACTCATTAGTGTTACAAGGTCTCAGGTGTGAATGGCGAGCAGGTGTGTTAAATTTGGTGTTATCGCTCGCATGCTCTCATACATGGCACCTCATGGCGAAGAACTCTCTGAGGATCTGAAAAAAAAATGTTGCTTTACATAAAGATGGCCTAGGCTATAAGAAGATTGCCAAGACCCTGAAACTGAGCTTTAGCACAGTGGCCAAGACCACACAGCGGTTTAACAGGACAGGTTCCACTTGGAACAGGCCGCGCCATAATCTTGTCCAAGCAGGTGATGAAGGTGGTCAACTTTTTCCCATCCTTCTATTAAGCCTGTTTGAACAAATACATTAACTCAGTGCAACTTTCCACTTGTTCATATACTTCTCAAATGGCCTCTGGAGACTTTATTGCAGTGCAGCCTGGCTTAGCCCATTTCAAATTTTAGACAACATCTGAAGCTGGTGCTTGCAGGGTCTTTACAGTCCTCTGTCTCTTGATAGTGCCATAAGCCTCCCACTTATCTAAGACCTGTGAGGTAATATACCCAGGTTTCAAAGTACTCATCTCTAGATGAGACATGTATTTGAATGTAACCAAAATTAACAAGAAGAGAGGATTTTTTTTTACAACGTTTCTACCAGTCTTCCAACATTCCTGAAAAAAATAATAGAATATCAAGAGGGCATTGTTGCAAAAGCAATAGGGGTGGTCACTACACTTGGATTCTGTGATATCTAACCAGAACTCCTGTGTTGATTGTATAGACCAGGGCTCAAAATGTCAAGTCCTGAGCTACTAGCCAGGCCTCAAGGGTTACTCGCCACCAGTTGCCCCACCCAACCCCTACCATGCCCCGCCCCGAATCCCACCCTCATAAATTATCTCATGAAATTACACTTAAATGTTTTATGCAGAATTAAGTTATAAAAATAAATAAACAACTTAACCTGTGTCCCCATTGCATCTATGTGTCCCCAATTTAGTTATGTGTCCCCAATTCAGCTATGTGTCCCCAATTCAGCTATGTGTCTGCCAGTGCAGCCACGTGTCCGCCAGTGCAGCCACGTGTCCGCCAGTGCAGCCACGTGTCCGCCAGTGCAGCCACGTGTCCGCCAGTGCAGCCATGTGTTCCCAATTCAGCCCGTGTCCCCAATGCAGTTATGTGTTGCTAGTGCAGCCTGTGTCCGCCAGTGCAGCCATGTGTCCCCAATGCAGCTCTGTATCCCAAATGCAGCTCTGTGTCCCCAATGCAGCCCTGTGTCCCCATTGCAGCCCCGTGTCCCCATTGCAGCCCCGTGTCCCCAATGCAGCCATGTGTCCCCAATGCAGCTCTGTCTCCCCATTGCAGCTCCGTGTCCCCAATGCAGCTTTGTCTCCCCAATGCAGCTCTGTGTACCCAATGCAGCTTTGTCAACCCAATGCACCTCTGTGTCCCCAATGCAGCTTTGTCTCCCCAATGCAGCTCCGTGTCCCCAATGCAGCTTTGTCTTCCCAATGCAGCTCTGTGTCCCCAATGCAGCTTTGTCTCCCCAATGCAGCTCGGTCTCCCCAATGCCTACCTGTGTACTGTGTAGGACCGTAGGGAAGGAGGAAGGAGAGGAGAGATGCCGCCGCCTGGTTGATCAGCGCGCAGGGAACAGATTTAATTTCAATAGCTGTGTTCCCAGCCGCGCGCTGAGATATACAGCCCTCTCCCCCTTGTCCGGGCACTTTAATAGACAGATCACCTGTCCAATCCTGGAACAGGTGATCTGTCTATCAAAGTGCATGGACAGGGGAGGGGGCTGTATATGACGGCGCGCGGTGGAGAACACAGTTATTGAAATTAAAGCTGTTCCCCGCGCGCTGATCAACCAGACAGCAGCGTCTTTCCTCTCCTTTCTCCTTCCCTACAATCGCTCCGAGTCCGACAAACCCCAGGCTGCCATCAGTGCCCCCCCCTCCGCCCACAGGCAGCCCACACACCAGCCCTCAAAATCCACTCGCAAAATGCGAGCAGGCGAGTGGATTTTTTGAGGGCTGGTATAGACTAATTTGGATCAGCAGGCCTTCACTATCAACTGTAAATTCACATCAATCTTATTTGACTTTCCGGGACAATGGACATAGTGGAGTCATGTGGGTGGATCTAAAATTCCAGGCTAGTCTCCAAATGTATGCATCTAAAGCCAGAAATACCTGGGTTGCAGGAAAGAAAAATACTTGCTTGATTCCCCCATCAACACAGTCAGTGTTGATTGGGGAATTCCTCCTGCACAGCTATTGTGCTCTACCGGCGCGGGAGCTGGGGGGGGGGGCTTTCGAGCCAGGAAAACACACAGTGATTATTGCTGGCGGCTATAGCCGCCGGATTAAAGCAGAGAAATTATGTGGCACATGTAGCGCACAGCAATAATTGTGGGTGTGGCCAAATTGAGATAACAGCGGTGGCTCACCTGGTAACAAGAAAGTACAGAAACCTGTGGTGTATTGGTTTGCTTTATCCTGCTATGCACATGGGAAGTCTGAGCTACATTCAGGACTATCAGCTTGAAAAACTTTTTAGAAGTGGTGAGCTTTGGATTCACACCAAACTAGAATTTGATCCAAATTTTGCTTCTTTGGAGTTTGGTGAAAAAGACAAACTTAATGCAGTTAGACCATTTTACGCTGGAGTGGTTTCCAGGCGCTTTAGCGCTAAAAATAACCTCTGTTAAGCGCCGGAAAATCACCTCCCATTCATTCTAGTGTGTCTTTACACACTCGGGCGGTGCGCTTGCGGGACATTCTGAAAAGTTCTGAAAGTAGCATCTTTGGGGCGGGTTTGAAGCGCTATTTTTAGTGCTCCCAAAATGCCCTGCCCATTGAAATAAATAGGCAGTGATTTCAAAGGGCCTAAAAAGCTATTTCAAAGGGCCTCAAAACTAGACTTTTTACCCTTATTTTTGGGTATAACGCGCCCCTTAGGATGGGAGGACATAGATATCCTTCTGTCCTCTCCTGCATTTTATGCATTAGGAATAAAAAACCTTCTGTGTGCAGCAGTAGGGTGACCACATATCCAAACTGCCATTCAGGGACACCCTCCCTTCCCAAAAATCAGCTTGTGCTGTAACGAATCACAGCAGAGTGATTGGAGAAATCATAAATCCCACCTCTTGTGTCTAATCACAAGCAGGGGCCTGGGATTGTGCTTCCCCAGGCATTCCCGGCCAGGACAAGTACTCTCAGTGAGTAAAGCAGTGATGTGGTGGGCTTTTTTGGGGGGCATCAGATTGGGGTGGCTGTGTCAGTTTCTTTCCTGGGACACTTTATTGTCCTGGAATGAAGGTGCCCGGGACAGACCTGCAAAATGCGGGACTGTCCCGGGCAATCTGGGACACGTGGTAACCCTATGAAGCAGCCATCCTCCAGCACCCCCTAATACTTACCTGAGCTCCATCTCTCTCCAATAATGTCCACGAGTTCCTCGGCCATCTGGGACTCTCATCCTGATTGGCTGAGACACAGCAGTGGTGCATTTGGCTCCTGCTGCTGTCAATCAATGTCAGTTAGCCAATCAGGAGAGAGAGGGGATGGGGCAGAACTGGAGCTCTGTGTCTTAAGTGAGCTGTGACTTGTCTCGGGTGCCCCCATAGCAAGCTGCTTGCTGTGGGGGCACTCGACAGGAGAGGGGGGCCAGGAGAGCCAAAGAGAGACCGGAGAAGAGGAGGATCTGGGCTGCCCTGTACAAAACCACTGCACAGAGCAGGTAAGTATAATATGTTTATTATTTTTAGAGGAAAAAGAATGAGACTTTACAATTACTTAACAAAATTATTAAAAGTTGAGAGGTGTAGTAATTCCTGTCCTAGCCATTTGCTTTGTACATATTTAATATGGGGGATTTTACTAAAATTGTACATTATATATTTTAAGATTGTTGTGCAATTTTTCAATAAAGTTGTCATGTTCAATGAAGGAAACACCATATCTTTGATTTATTTAATCTGCTATAGAACCTTATATAATCCTTATTTTCCTTTTTTAACTACTTGGCGCTCGCGTTATAGCTTAAAAACAGATACAGCGTGGGCTTCCTTTACCGGGAGAGCATACATGGATGTCCTGTTCTTGCACTGCCCGTGAGACTTGGCTGATCAAAGATCGGGGAAAAAGGGTCAATCATAGCGGGCCCTTTACCATGTGATCATCTGTCAGGTAAACAGAATTCGGTAATTAGCTTTTATTTACCTCACGCTGTCAACGTGAAGAAAAGAAGAAAGTCGTTCACCAACTTCTGTCTGAAGGACATCGGTCCACCCCCTACTACCCACCAATTTTGCTAATTAGTGCCCTCCAATGCCACCTATTAGTGCCCATCAGTGCTGCCAATCAGTGCCCACCAGTGTGACCTATCAGTGCTGCCAATCAGTGCCCACCAGTGTGACCTATCAGTGCTCATCAGTGCTGCCCATCAGTGCCTCATGATCAGTGTCACTTATCAGTGCTGCCCATCAGTGCCACCTATAAGTGTCACCTATATGTGCTGCCTATCAGTGCCCATCAGTGCCACCCATCAGTACAGCCTCATCAGTGCCGCTTCATCAGTGCCCATTAATGTCACCTATCAGTGCCCATCAGTGCTGCCTCATCAGTGCCCATCAGTGCAGCCTATAAGTAACCTTCAGTGAAGCCTATCAGTGCCCATCAGTGCCATCTCATCAGTGCCCATCAGTGAAGGAGAAAAAATTACCTGTTTGCAAAATCTTATAACAAAATATGAAAACGTTTTGATTTTTAAAAAATGTTGGTCTTCTTTTGTTTTATCAAAAAATGAAAAAAAAAGTGGTGATTAAATACCACCAAAAGAAGGCTCTATTTGTATGAAAAGGGGCGACTGGTGTTCAATTTTCTTGGGGGGGCGGCCCACGGCCCTCCCCGCTAGCCAGTCACCCACCACCCCAGCCAGCTAACCTAACATCCGCCCAAAGGTGCTCGTCAAGTCGCGGCCTCTACGGCTTCCCCCCCGCGTCTACTACTGAGGCTGTTGCCTTTTCCTCCCGGCCAATAAGAACTTAGGGCTCCCAGCCAATCGGATTTCAGGACCTTCTTCCTGATTGGGGGGGGGAGAAACAGGAAGATATTAGCGAATATTAATTCTAATTCTGACTAATGTCACACAACAGGTGGGCGGTGTTGGCGCAGTGTTCTGCACCCTGAGCCCACACTTTTTCAAGCCAATTAGAGCCTCAGGCTCTAATCATGTGCTTCTTAAAAAAAAAAAACATTGGAATCCATGCATCAGGCACCCTGCATGTAGATTAGAGGCCGGGCCCATGGATCAGAAATTATAACAAATTATAACAATTTTAAATGGGTACAGTGTTGCATGACCGCGCAATTGTCATTCAAAATTGGCCTGAGCAAATGGTTAATTATATTTTTCTACATCCTCTTCATTAACTAAAACATGTCCCTGACCCTGGCTTATTCATATTTAGATTAAAATGTTTATTATTTTGTTCTCGATTTGTGTACTGAAGTCCTATATAAGATTTCAATTATCCAGATTTCATACCACTGCTGTTTCATTTCCATGCTTAAAGAAAAAACTTTATAAACAGGTGTTACTGTAGCTGTTACAATAGCATAATCGACCTTCAAGGCCTTTATGTTGCAAATTCATTCATATAGAAATAATCAAGAAAAATCATTCCAAAGAATTTTGTAAATAACAGCCTCTCTCTTGAAGATAAAGCCACTTATGTCAATGTGCAAATTTACTTCAAGGACACGTGGACTATGGACTATTTAAGCGAAATCCAAAAAATAACAATATACCGTAATTGTAATCTCTTTTTATTTTTATGTTTTTTATGGACAGAGGGATGTGAACATTAGTAAAACATTTTCAGTAATCATTACAATGCTTGTGTATCTCTACACACTATTCGTCACATGGGTTAAGTAGATTGGCAAAATAATTGTTTTTGGTTTGCACTTTTTCTGCTTTTGACGCTTTTGTTGCCAGAAATCATCATGCTCTATCAGGTATCCACTAACTGTGGTGTGAGGACTGAGGAGCTACCAAAATTCTCTGGGAGTGCACACTAGCATTTTTTATAAGCTCAAAAAAACGCTAGAAAAAAAACACTGGGTGAAAAACACTGATATATAGTATAATGCTACTTAGCTTCTAGGAGCCCAAAAAAATGCTAAAAACAGCTTCTAGAAGCTTAAAATAATGATTGTGTGCATGGAGCCTCTCTAGGCACCCTGGGAAATGTAGTTTCTGCTTACTTTGTGCTCCTTTCCACAGGACTGTGTCACAGAATGGAGACTGCATCTCCCATAAACCCAGTTTCTCCCAGAAGGCTTCTTGTCATTCCCAGGGGGGCACATAAATCCATATCATCTTCCTCTGTGTCCCCTGGGTGGTGGGTATGCTTAATCAGGCTGCTTATAGTCCTGTAGTAATAGTCTCTATTATTGCAGTCACTTCTGTCTCTCTGTCAGCTGCTGTAAAAGGAAATAAAAAAAAATAACAGAGATGGTCCGGCCCCTGCAGCCACTTCGCATTTAAAAAAAGGCTACCCAGAGCTAGACGGTTTACGTCACATACATGTGATAACATTGGGTTATCCCCGCCTCAACCCCGGGCGAGACAACTTTTTACAGAGCCACTATCCCATTCCATCATGGGCAATCGCTTGGCCTTTTTATACATTCATATGGGATTCATCATAGGTAACGTACAATACTAGTCCTTAGTTCACTCTTACAGAGATTACGAAACATCCTTTTAGTACTTATTTATTTATTTATATATTCTTTTTCATTCTGTTCTGTAGCCAATGTACATGCATCCCTCTCCTGATGAGTGGCTATAACTGCCACGAAACACGTCGAGACAAATGAGTCTTTTGATTCAAGGATGCCAAGCTCAGTTCTCTTTTATGCACTTTATTGTATAATTTCATTTTGTATGATGATTATACTTTATTGGATCTGTATATGTCTATAATTTACTTTTCAATTGTTCTTTCTCTGTATCAACTATGTCTATTAAATATGTCAACTTGATCATGTTCATTTTTATTTTATTATTATGTTTCGTTTTGAAACCGTGTGTCATGCATTGCTACATGATACAATCTATGTTACAAAGGGTACTATGTGTAATCATGGATCTTAAATTGATCAAATGTTAATAATTAGACTTTACTATCAAAGGGTCTTGTGTTGCCCCGCATAGGGAAACACAACACATGACCCCGAAAAAATAGGCATAATTCCATTCATAATGTTACATACACATGCTGCATCTAAAGTCCCAAAACTTTTCTTTTTCCTTTTTACGTCACATGCAGTTAAACCATCCAGGTTCATGACATTATGTGCAATATTGTGGTGCACATGAACAGGAAAATCAGACTAGCATTGTCAAGATAAGGTCCAATTTTGGCATATTCATGGGTTGCCTACCATAGTTACTACATACTTACTTGTGGTTTTTATTTTTATTTGTTGATGACAAGTGTCGTTTACTCCTTTTAACCAATTGTTTATTTATTTTTCACCATGGACAGGAAACCAAATTGTAGTCCATGACCTAGCACACTGAAATTGTGTGCCCAACCTTCTTGTATAAAGTTATCAAAAACTGCAGAGACTTAATATGAGCTAAAGTTTTATTCCTGATTTATATCTGCTCAGTTTTGACATCAGTAGTAGCACACATTTCCTATTTTTTTAAGTAGAACTGAAGGCAAAACTTTTTTTTACATTTTGGATAGCATAAGGAGCCTTGTCAGTATTTTTTTTTCTTACTATCCATGTTCAGTTGGGGAGATTTACCTTCACTTCCTGTCCCATAGCTAAAACAGGAAGTGAGAGGAAATCCCTGAACATTTAGAAAACCCATTGGCGCTCCTAGGTCACTAATACTAGTCCCCATTAAAAGATTTCCCTTGTATTACTGTAATAGAGGCAACCCAAAGTTTGGGATCTTTTTTTTTTTTTTATGATAATGGTAAACAGGCCAAAAAGAGAGGGTGAATCTCCTTATTGAGGACAGGGGTTGCAAAAAAAAAAACTTAATGGGCCAGATTCACAGAAGAAGTACGCCGGCGTATCTACTGATACACCGGCGTACTTTCAAATTTGCCGCGTCGTATCTTTAGTTTGAATCCTCAAACCAAGATACGACGGCTTCTGGCTTCGATCCGACAGGTGTACGGCTTCGTACGCCTTCGGATCGTAGGTGCAATACTTCGGCCCCCGCTGGGTGGAGTTTGCGTCGTTTTCCGCGTCGGGTATGCTAATTAGCTTTTTACGGTGATCCACGAAGGTACGCGCGGCCGTCGCATTCTCTTACGCCGTCGCTAGTCGGCTTTTCCCGGCGTATAGTTAAAGCTGCTATTTCGTGGCGTATAGATAGACTTGCCATGTTAAAGTATGGCCGTCGTTCCCGCGTCGAATTAATTTTTTTTTTTTTTGGCGTAAGTCGTCCATGAATAGGAAAGGACGTAACTCACGTCGAAGTTCAAAAAATGACGTCGGTGCGACGTCATTTCGCGCAAAGCACGGCGGGAAATTTCAAAACGGAGCATGCACAGTTCAAACGGCGCGGGGATGCGTTTCATTTAAATGAATCACGCCCCCTACCCGCCCAATTTCAAATACACCGCCAGAAAAACACTACGCCGCCGTATCTTACGGCGCGAAATCGCTGTGGATTCGAAATTCCGCCAGGTAAGATATGACGGCGTAGCGTATCACTGATACGCTGCACCAGGGCAAATGTATGTGAATCTGGCCCAATATGTGTTTTAATCCCTCTCCACTCTATCTAAAAGAAAAAAAAGAAAGAAAAAGAAAGAAAGAAAAAAAATGCCTTTAGTTATATATGTTCGGTAGGCTTGCTAGCTGAATGGGGACTCTATAAACCCAATGGCATTTTATTTTTCTGCTATTACACTGGAATTCTAAAAAATAAATAAAAAGAGTACCATCATCACAGCATTCACCTCAGCTAGTGACAGAATATAATTTTGAGTCCTCATTTACCAATTTCAGAGTACAGGACATGCAGAATTTAGTTTGTTTAATATCGTTGCCTATTCCAAAATATGTGATTCATTTCCCTGGTGAGGATACATTCTATATACAGGGCCAGTTTAAGCTCCCGATTAATATCAGTGTACATCTTGAATAATAGCAGTGTGAACATTTCAAAATTATTCACACATTTTTCCTATTAGATTGGCGCTGCAAGCCTGTCCTTTGACATGCATCCTCTAGACAATTTTAAGCATGTAATTTTAATTAAATACCTTTGCTGCTGTAGAAAAAGGAGACACAAGATGTGCAAAGAGAAAGAAAAATGTTATCTGAATTATTCTAATCTAGAAGGAATTGAATTCAATATACACCGCAAAAATCAACAAAGGCAATGGATGCTGTATGGGGAACAGGATTCAAAATGACTACTTTGCAACTAGAAATTGAATTTACATATTAACCAGGTATTTAAAAAGAAAAAAAATGCTCATTGTACCCCTTTTAAACTTTGATGACAGGGTCTCTATTGTTAAAGAGACCCTGTCACCAAATATTCCATGTAAAAGAACTGAACATTTAAGTATTCCAAATGCTTACTTGCAGCGTTTTTTTCTTTCCATAAATACAATGTAAGTTATCTTGCATTGTGCCTTTGAATTTTCTAGCAAATTTGTCTACATCTGGAAAAGTCAATTCTCTAGCACAGCTTCCTGCCTCCTTGCATGTCAAAAGTGCTCACCACTTCTGGGAGGGAATAATTGCTCTCTGTGGTGGCCCAGCCCCTCTGCCCCTCCCCTTATCTGCCTACATAAACTTATATGTAGCTACTGCTAAAGGAGCAAAAGGGGCTCCTTTAGAAGGAGCATAGAGCATCATTTAAGTGACCACTCTGAGTATGCTGGGGCTGCTGGCATCACATACACAATGGTGGCACCCAGCCGCCACCTTGGGGCTTTTGCATGTCTACACAAGGAAGACTTTTACAGGTAAATATTGTGCAAAAAAATAAATAACTTAATTGAACATCAAATTTTACAGGAAGATTCTCATTAAAATGAATAGTCTGGTGACAGGATCTCTTTCAAAAGAATTTGTTAGGGGGTATTAGGTGGCATGGCCTGATGTACAATCTATTTGCACTTTCGTCACTCCAGGGCTTTATATTTATTTGGGGGGGGGGCAGGGGTGATAGGATAAATGGAATAGCCATTTTATTTATCAAACCTTTATTTATGATTATCAAACATTTATTTTTCTGATTAAGTAGATATATCCGATGTATATTTTGTTAGAAAGTCATATTGTGTAACAGCTATCTTGGTTGTGTTCAAATGCAATTTACGCCTCCTGGAAAGATTGTTATCTCTAACTTTCAAGACCTGTTCCTCCAAGGAGCCAAACTACTACAAGTATCAAGCCTATGTGAGCAGCTATTCACATATCAATGAATGTCATCAGAGACACAGATGAAATTTTAGAGAAAGTCACACCTATCCTAGGCAATATAAATTGTATTACAAGTCCTTAACAAGTTAGAGCAATTATATCGAAACCAACACTATGTACTGTATCCCTCTCCCTGCATGTCAGTAACTACATGCTTGTATCATAAATACATCTATTTTTCAATCTGGCTTCAGCAGTCAAAATGTTACTGAAACCCATGAGTTTTGGGGTTTCTCCTACAAAACGGTCCTTCTTCGAGCCGGAAAGAGATACTCGACAGACATTGCTAGGAAACAGAACAAGAAAACCTGAGAATTCACTGCTGCCAGCAAAGGTAAGCTACCTTTTTGCTTACTGTGATTTCCCCTTGTGCTGTACTTATTTCTGTCGATGTCGTGGAAAAAGTACCCTTTCCAAGAACCTTGACTGTTAATTTTTTTTTTCTTTTTATTTTCTTTTTACTTTCCATACTATTTGTAATTTTTTTCTACCACCTTGGGGCTTTTGTATATCTACACAAGGAAGGATTATACAGGTAAATATTGTGCAAAAAATAACTTAAATACGCATCAAATCCTATAGGAAGATAGTCTGGTGACATGATCTCTTTCAAAAGGACTTGTTAGGAGGGTATTAAGCTGCGTGGCTTGATGTACAAACGACTTGCACTTTTGTCCCACCAGGGCTGCATATTAATTTGGGGGGGGGGGGGCGGGTTGTCCAGGGGGTACTGTAGTGACAGATATACAACGATATCTTATGCCTGTAAGCTACCAAGTCCTGCTGCTTGTTTAATACTACCCCCGACACCAAGTCACACATTCACCTTAAGGCTAGGTTCACACTGCTGCAATGAGGTTTTGATCCAAATTTTAGTGCAAAATTTTAGCACACAGCAGTAAATGCATTAAGGTAAAAAACCTTCAGGCTTTAAAACCACTTTAAAGGTACTTGTGTTAAAAGCAATTTAAATAAGATATTACATTAAACATGTTGATTTGCCTTGCATTGGCAAAGCAGAGATCATCTTTAAAGGGAATTAGTACAGAAAAAAATATGGTAGCTGTCATTTCTGACAACCTTCTAAAAATTCTAGTTACCTGTCTGTACACATCCTTAGTACATTCTAAGTCACTAATGTGGAGAAGACTCTCAAGAAGCACAGTCAAAGTAAAGTCATACATCCTAATTTGCATATGTTCTTTGGCATGCAGGGGTCCTCTCCGGGGCTGCTGATCCTGCATTGTACACAGAGTGAAGCTGCAATCACCCAGGCAGAGAAGTAAAATGGCCTTGGGGAAATTGGTCAGATTAGCGAGAAGGAAACCTGCAGAAGAGTGATAGTTTCTACATATTCTTTTCCCCTCTAGCCAAACATGTATCTAACCCATGAAGTACAGGAGCCGGACCCCACTGCATTGGTAAATTCAACAGTAACCCAGAGTGGGGCTTTAAAGTGGTTATAAACTTCAGACATGAAATATTAACAAGGCATATCCCTCTATAGTGTGTACTTGTCTCAATTAAGAGCACTAAGTGTCACTTTTGTCTGTTGCTTCATTCCTTTGCTATCACTGCGTTACTGCAAGTTTAACGCTGTATAATTCATTGCATTACTGCAAGTTTAATGCCATATAGTTCTGTGTGTTACTGCAAGTTTAACGCCATATATTTCATTGCAATACTGCAAGTTTAACGCTGTATATTCCATTGCATTACTGCAAGTATAATGCCATATAGTTCTGTGCATCACTGTGAGTTTAACGCCATATATTTCATTGCGTTATTGCAAGTTTAACGCTGTATATTGCATTGCATTTCTGTGCGTTACTGCACATTTGACGCAGTATATTGCAGTATATTACAGTGTATCCGTGGAGCATGTCTGTGTAGTGAATACTCAAATTAAAGTGCACCAAATACCACTTTCCATTGATTAAAGTGCATCCACTTACACATTGACATATCTTTTTTTTTAATTTCTAAACAGCACATCCCCCCCGCGCATGTGTCCACAGGCAAAGGTGGATGTGGTCAGTCCTCAGGCAGGGCATAATTAGTATTGTTGCCTGTGCCATCCAGCCACTGCATACAGAGGTGTCCTCATCCTCCGTCACCCAAGTAGAGACTAGTGTACAGTCCCCTGCAGCTGAAATAGTGGCTAAATATGCCTCCTTGTCCACAGCTATTCCTGCCATAGCCCCAGTAACAGGCATGTAGGTGTCAGCAAAGTTATTTGAACACAGCGTCCACCACTTGCTATTTGACAATGCACAGCTAGCACTCAATTCAGATGCTGGTTCTGAGGTTGAGGAAGGCAGGAACATGAACCTACAGAGAGGGGAGAAATCTGGTACACAAATTGGCATTCACGTTCCCCCAGACGCAGCGTATTTCCAAGTTGTCTCCAGTGGTAATGAGGATGGAGGAAATGATGATGATGATGAGGTCACTGACTCGACTTGGGTGCCAGATAGAGCAGAGGAGGAAAGTGAGGGTGAATCACAACCTCAACGAAGCAGCCATCATGGAAGGGTAGAGAGCAGCCAGGCTATTCTATCACATTGTGGAGCTGTTATCTCCTGGCCCACTTCCCAGAGCTCAGCTGTTTGGGTCTTTTTTAGTACATGTGCAGCCAATCACACTGTTGCTATTTTCAAACTTTGTTTCAAGCACATCAAGCGTGGCAAAAACACCAGCCATTTGGGTAACACCACTCAGACCCATTGGCAAGAGCACATAAAAGCCACACAAAAGAGGCACAAATCTATCCCTCCTCCTTACTCACCTAAGTCTGTCCCTGCTATACCTCATGACCTCTCAGCAGCCTCCACTGACAGGGATGATGGTATAGGTCATTGTAGCACATTTGCCAGCAGCTCACCACCAGCTGTAGACTATATATCTGCCCCATCTGCTGCAGCGCAAAACAAAAATAAAGTCCCTGCTACCCACATGCCCAGCTACTAAATGCAAGCTTGTTAAAGCTGCTGGCTCTACAACTTGGTGGATTCTGCCCCCTTCCATGAATTTGCAGAATGTGCTGTACCACAATGGCAAGTTCCCAGTCGCTATTTCTTTTAACATAAGGCCATTCCAGCTCTCTACCATCACGTGGAAGGCAATGTTGTGGTATTGTTGGGCAAGGCAGTCAGCTGCAAAGTCCACGTTACTGCTGACACATGGTCCAGCAAGGATGGGCAGGGAAGATCGATGAAACCTCTTGAGGACACATTAAAGATGAGCTTATCAAATGCTTTTCCCGACTCTGGTAGCTTACAGTGTAGTGGAAAATGTAGTTTTGTTTCAATATTATTTTTTATTAGTTTATATATAAGTAAAACAGAAAACATCGTTTTGAGGCTTCTGTTGGTCAAGAGGGAAGCGGTGGAGAAGGCGGCCGCCTAAGTGATGCATTTCTCGTTTTTTTAGTCTTTCGCACCCAGGGCTGTCAGCTTTGACATCCCATTGGCAGCGTCTGCATCACATGGTGGATGGTTATCTAGGGGCGAAAAAAGAGATGAAGAGCTTTCCACATGACGATCCACTGACTTACTGGGTCATGATAATAGACCAGTGGGCAGAACTTGTATAGTATGATATTGAGCTACTGGGCTGCCCTGCATCCAGCGTACTTTCCAAACGGGCATTCAGTGCTGCTGGAGGTTTTTTTACGGATCATAGAATGCATCTGTCCACAGACTCCGTGGACCATCTGACTTTTATCAAAATGAATCTGTCCTGGATTACCAGCAGCTATGAGGCCCCTGATGCCGATTAAGTGTTTTTGGGATATGGAATCTCTGCAGGACTTCTCGGCTCCCTAGTGTTGTGGGTGTTGATTTCATATGGAAGAATGTTTGTGGTGTAGGTTTCATGAGCAAAATTAGCACCCAAAGACCAATTTTCCACACCTGTTTGACAGGTGCATATCATTGCAATATTTGACAGCAAGGCCAAATCTTGCTTTCATCAAGAGTACCTCTATAGGGTTACGGTGTTGTTATGGTGTGAAGGCACCACTGACACCCAGAGACCAAGTTTTCCAAACCTGTTTGACAGGTGCATATCATTACAATTTTTGACAGCAAGGCCAATTCTTGCTTTCATCAAGAGTACCTCTATAGAGTTACGGTGTGAAGGTGCCACTGACACCCATATACCAATTTTTCCCACACCTGTTTGAAAGGTGTATATCATTACAATTTTTTAATTTCAATAGTTTTTTATTAAGGTTTTAACAGGTTCCATAACATATTGCAGACATTAGAAAATTCCACATCGCAGTGCGGAAGGCATCCAGTAGCACAATGAAATAAACATAACTCCAGTGCAAACTAATGGGGTTAGATTTCATCAACGAAAAACAATGTGGCATCATTAATAATGAGATGGGATATAAACATACAAACCCCTAGTGCCCAATAACTACTGCATTGGTGGAAACAGGACTTGCCTTCATCAAATGTCTGATAACTTTGATTAAGATTCAATTATCATAACCAATAAATTTAGGTTTAACTGGGTGAGAAATGGGTAAAAAAAAAAAAAAGAAAAGGGGGAAGGTGGAAGAGGAGAAGAGGACAAGATGCATAGAGAAAAGTGGGAAGGGGGTGGAGAGGCGTAGTAGGGCAGGGGAGGGGGAAAGGAAAAGGAAAGAAGGTGAGAGAGAGTGGAGCCTTAACTGGACCAGCAAGTCATATATTAGAGATTAACGTTACAGTCGGAGATCGCCAGTGGAGACAGATCTTTAAGACTGATACCAACTATTCCAGGGTTCCCAATATTTTCGGATACTAGATCTACCGCTTAAGCCAGAATCAAACATTTGTTCGTAGGTGCCGTGGGAGTGAATTATTTGGATCGTTTCGGTCAGGCCTGGAGGTAGCGGATCCCTCCAGTGCCGGACCAAAGTCAATCTGGCCGCCAGCAGTATATGGGATAGTAGGATCCGTAAGTTGTGAGGTACCGAGTCCATTCCCAGGGATAGTAATGCCATTCCTGGTTCCTGACTCAACGTTAGGCCCAATACTTGGTTTATCAGATCAAACACCTGACTCCAGTACCGGGTGATCTTGGGACATCCCCACAATAAATGATACAGTGTGCCAGAGTTCCCACATATTCTCCAACATAGGGGGGAAGCCCCAGGGGCAAATTTCGATATACGGTAAGGTGTGAGATACCAACGAAGTAGGAATTTCTGAAACAGCTCCCACAGATTGGCACTCCTGGTGGATGAGTATGTGACCTTGAGAGCTGCCTTCCACTGATCTTCCAGATACACCCTGCCGAAATCCCTCTCCCATGCTCTCATAGGGAGAGACTTCTGGAACACACATTTATTTTGTAGTATTGAATAGAATAGCGAGATGCCCCTGGTTTTTGGTAATTTAGAGAGATAATACTGGCTAGCCTGCCATGGAAGCAGAATAGAAGTCTCTTTAAAACTTTTCAAGAAATGGCAAATTTGCAGGTACATGTAATAGTCTGTTGAAGGTAGAGATAGTTCAAGTTGGAGTGATCTAAATGTCTTGAGGGCAGGTCCTATATATAAGTCTGCTAACGTCAGCCTACCCCCTGGGTCCCATTTAGCAAGTGATATATTAGGTATGAACATTGATAAAGCTGATAGAGGAATCATTAGTGGCACGGGTCTTTGTTCAGGGGATGTATGTAATATCAGAGATCTCCAAGCCGCAATAGATCCTCGGATCGTTGGGCTCATCATGGGAGATGGGTGGGGCAGGAAGACACTAGATATTAAATAACCATAAAGATCTTCCCCTGGGACCTGATGCCTTTCTAATATCGACCAAAGATTAGGATTCGGGTTTGAGGAGGGGAACCATCCCTTTAGCTGGGCCAGGAGAGAAGCTGAGTGATAATCCTTAATGTGCGTATGGCCTATCCCCCCTACAGATCTATGTTTAATTAGCCGACTAAATGCGCAGCGAGCCCGCTTGCCCCCCCATAGGAACTTATTAATCAGGGATTGTAGGGAAGAAAAAAAGGAGGCGGGGACCGGAATAGGTAGGGTTCTGAAAATGTAGATAAGTTGGGCGAGAATCTGCATCTTGAAGGCTGCAAGGCGGCCCGACCATGAGAGTTCAAACCTTGCAAGATTATTCAATTTGGATGGAATTGATTGCAATAAGGGGTAATAATTTTCTTTAGCCAGCTCAGAGAGCTTGGGGGTAAGAGTTATACCTAGATAAGAGATCCCCGCATCCCTCCAGATGTACGGGAACCTCTCAGCCAGGGATTGTTGGAGCTCGGGTGGGATACCCATTCCCAAGATATAGGATTTGGCATCGTTAACCTTATAGTAAGATACTGAGGAGAATAGATTCAACGCCTCATGGACAGAGGTTAGAGAGGATTCTACATCCGTAAGCATTAGGATGATGTCATCCGCAAAAAGGCTTATGGTGTGTATCGAGTCTTTACTCCTGAACCCTTTGATTTTGGGATGCGAGCGGATGTACGAGGCCAAAGGTTCCATGAGTAGATTAAAAATAAGTGGGGATAGGGGGCACCCCTGGCGTGTCCCGTTGGTAATATTGAAGGGGGAAGACAACATACCGGATATATACACCTGTGCTGAGGGGGTGGTGTACAGCGCCATTATCGCAGAGTGAATCCCGCCCGTAAAGCCAAATTTGATGAGGACCCTCGCCAGATAATCCCAATGGATTCTATCAAACGCCTTCTCTGCATCCAAAGCTAGGAGCAGAGAAGGCGTTTTGGTCACATTGGCTGCGTGAATAATATTAATTAAACGCCTTGTTGCGTCTGCCGTTTGTCTACCTTTTGTGAACCCCGATTGATCCATGTGAATCAGGGATGGTAATATGTCTACTAATCTATTAGCAATGAGTTTTGCATAGAGCTTCAGATCGTTGTTCAGTAAAGAGATCGGTCTGAAGTTCTGTGGTACATTCGGATCTTTCCCAGGTTTTGGAAGTGCCACAATAAGAGCACGGAGCATCTCAGTGGGGAAGGAAGAGGAGGAGGCAGCAGATTTGTAAACGTTAGATAGATAGGGAGCTAGATCAAGTTTGAAGGCTTTAAAGTATTCCCCTGTGAACCCATCCGGTCCAGGAGATTTATTGATAGGTAAGGAATCAATTGCTTTAATAATCTCCGGGACCGAGAAGGGTGTGTTGAGTTCTTCCAACTGGCCTGGCGTGACTCGGGGTAGATTAACCTGATCTAGGAAGGTTGATATCAGGGACTCGGTGGGCTGGGTCGTGTTTTGGTCTTCCTTCAAGTTATATAGAGAGTTGTAATAGCAGCTAAATGCATCCGCTATAGCTTGCGGGTGATATAGCTTTTCTTTCGTGGTAGGGTGTAAAATGTAAGGGATTTTCGTTTTGTATCTGACACCTCTAAGGCGGCTAGCCAGTAACTTCCCGGCTTTGTTACCGCTGACATAATAGGACATTTTAAGGCGCCTAGTCGCTAGATCGAAATTGTCGAGTAGCACTAGTCGCAGATCGTATCTAAGTTGTGATAATTGATCAGATAACGCCTGAGAGGTGTCAGTTTTGTTTTGGGCTTCTAAGGTATGAATTTTGGTGACCAGGTCTTGTATTTGCTGTCTCCTCCTTCTCCTGACCCCAGCCCCCATCTTTATAAGGACCCCTCTCATATATGCCTTATGGGCATTCCAAATAGTCATAGGGTTGGTTACAGAGTTATCGTTGCTAGAGAAAAAATTAGACAATTCATCCTGCAGTTGGGCCTTGGTAGTACCATCCTGGATCAGCCTCGAGTTGGACCGCCAGACGAAGCATGAGTTCACGCCTGGCGAGTCAGCAACCGACAGCGTCACCGAGGCATGGTCTGACCACGTGATGTCATTGATTTTGGATGCAGTGATTTTAGGTAGCAGCCATTTGTCCGTGACAAAAAGATCCAATCTCGTGTAAATTCGGTGGCTCGATGAGAAAAAGGAGAAGTCCCTCTCCGATCCATTGAGACATCGCCATGCATCGTAGAGTTCTTGAGTGTGAAGGAACGGTTGAAGTGAATGACGATGCCGAGTTGAGCAGGACGTTGAGTCTACTAGTGGGTCGGGAGGTAGGTTAAAATCTCCGCAGAGAAGAAGATAGCCCTTCTGGACTTTTTTAGCTTTCCTAAGGACTTGATGGAGAAATCGAATCTGGTGGGCATTGGGCGCGTATACATTTACGATAGTATACGTAGTGGAGGCAATATCGCACACTAAAATATGGTATCGGCCCAAGGGGTCGGCCAATTCATCATGTTTAGTAAACGCCACCGTGTCTCTGACTGCCGTAAGCACACCTCCCTTTTTAGCCGAGGAACTTGCTGTAAAGACATGTGGGAACTTAGGATGGGTGCATGAGGGCATTTTCTGCTTGTGAAAGTGGGTCTCTTGTGCACAAAGTACATCGCCCCGGTGATGAATAGCCTCATTCCACATGGATTTTCTCTTTACTGGGTGATTTAATCCCTTAGTATTAATTGTCAAGAATGTGACAGGCATGGAAATCCGTAGACGAAGAGCCGTGTAGAGTAAGAAATAGGTACATCACTTACAGTTTTTGGTGTCCGTATGTGGTGATGGAGGTCTTTTACCAAGTGGCGGGATCTCGACAGGAGTGATGGGACTCCGACTGCCGGAAGGTTTGTAGTAACTCCAGCTGCAAAAAGGTGGCTCCAAGCAAGAAAAGAAAGGAGAAAAAAGGGTTGAAGTAAAACGAACAAAATAAACAACATGGGGATGAGGTAGGTCATGACGACCCGGGTGTAGCGTGCACAAACGCTAACTCAGAGTAGGGGAAAAAGTCTAGCACAGTAACTTGCTCCTAAACAGGGGTACAGCTAAGAGTTAGATAGTTTGGTATCACAGTTCAGCGGGCATTGTGGCGGTGAGATCAGGCGTTTTTCGGGTTAACGAGTTGCCAGTCTTTATCGACCCGCGACGGGTCTCCCTTGGAAGGGCCTCTTGGGTCCTCCTCGGGGATGATGAGCCAGGTTTTGAGTAGATCCAATCCTTTGGAGAGGGAATCAACAATGAAGTCCTTTCCTTTGTTAGTAATGATTAGTTTAGTAGGGAATCCCCACTTGTAGGCAATGTTGTGGTTACGTAGTGCTTTTGAGATGGTATTCAAGTTGCGCCTCTTCTGCAATGTGTACTGCGACAGGTCCGCAAAAAACTGTAGATCTCTATGTTGTTCAGGGACAAGATCCTTGTTGCGGACTGCTCTCATTAAGCGTTCCTTGATATGATAGAAGTGGAGGCGTAAAATAACATCACGGGGCACGTTGTCAGGTAGATGCGGAGGTTTAGGCAGCCTGTGGATCCTATCCATGGTGACATCTAGCGCTGTCGCGCCGGGCAGAATTGAGGTTATTATGTCAGTGACATGGTCTAGCAAGTCCGATTGTTGAACCGTTTCAGGGACTCCCCGTATTTTAAGGTTGTTCCTCCGAGCTCGGTCCTCAATGTCTGCAATTTTGGCCCTTACCGCTTCCATCTCCTCATCTCTGGCGTCGTGGGCATCCACCAAGCTATTGATGGTGTCGGCGTACTCCCCCATTTTAGTTTCCACATGGTCCACCCTGGCGGATACATCGTGCAGTTCCCTGCCAAACTTGCGCATACAGGACATCATATCGCCGTGCAGCGAGGTTCTAAGGGACACCAACATGTCCTTAAGTGTAGTATCTAGCACAGGTTGGTTATTGGTAGGGAAGCGGTCGATGGAGTCAGGGAGTTCCCTGGTATCATCCCCAGAGTCCAGGCTCGCACTAACCTCAGGAGTGTGACCTTTGTCATCCAGCTTAGGTCTTGTCTTTTCTGGGCTCCCGGAGGCGGAGGAAGGGACAGGAGATTGTTTTCCAGCCGTCGGGGAAGTTCGTTTCGCTGTCTTGCTTTTGGATTGAGTCGTCTGTGGAGTGCTGGCAGATGGTCTGGGAGATTCGGCGCCATCTTGTCTTTGCTCCCAGGCAAAGTATTCGGTTAGCTTCTGAGGCCGCTGTGGGCCCTTGCGTTTGTTCGTCATCCCACGGATGGGCAGCAGGATGAGAGCGCCGGTACGTTAGAAGGTGATCACCGCTGATCAGATTACGTTTTGGTGCTGTATCCCCGTTTCACCGGAGCTGCGTTTTTATGCGACCATTCCGGTCCTTGCCCCCGTCAGGGGTATTAAATCAACAGTTCAGGGTGTTCTCGAGGAGGCAAGGAGGAGTATGCCATGCAGAAATGGAGAAAGGCCTCAGGGGTGTACCAAGATGGCCGCCGGAGTTTGCCAGAGCCTGCAGATGGCTTCAAAGGGGTGATATAAAGTTGGCTGCGGGCTCCGGGGAGTACAGTGGGTATCCCCGAATAAATTGAGGAGGGGTGTCCGGCCAGGGGGCTGGGGATGAGGGCTGGTGCAGAGTTCACCCACTGACCTGGTGAATCAGAAGAACCAAGATGGCCGCGGCGTGTAGGCCCAAGCCGCGATCTGGAGTAGCGGGTGGCTGGAGGATCCACGATCGCCGCGTCGGGTGAGTGACAGGTGGCGTTCCTCCACTAGCGGCACCGCTGCAGGTAGGTCCGGAGGCGATCCCGCTCCACTCGCGACCGCGATCCCAGCGCCTGTCTAGGAAAGTCCCCAGGCTCCACAGGCCTCAAGATGGCGGAGGGCCTGCGATGGATGGAGCCGGCCGAGTCCCGTCCAGCGAAGCGATCCCGCGGCCCAGGATCGAAACTCGAGCAGGGATCCACTCAGGAAGACCCCAGGAGTCGAGGTAAGGTGGTCTAGGGGGTCAGCAGGCAATAGTCAGTGCGGGATGGCGGTGGATGCTGTCAGGCCTGGCGGAGCTCCTCCAAAACACGTCTTCCTCCATGCACGTTCGGCCACGCCCCCATCATTACAATTTTTGACAGCAAGGCAAATTCTTGCTTTCATCAAGAGTAGAAGGTGTGAAGGTGCCACCAACACCCAAAGACCAATTTACCGTTACTTCTATCCAAAGTCTGTGGTAGACACCAGAATTTATCCAGAAAATCTCTAATCTTGTTTGAAATGCACTACATTGTGGCCACATCATACAGACTGGCTCCCCAAGCAGTTGCTTCCAAAATAAAGAAAGCTTGAAGGGAAAATGTAATTGTTTGGGCTTTATAAATGCAATTATTCCTGAAGCAGCTTCTATACACAGTACAAATGTTCTATTTTACAGGTGGATTAAGGGGCCCCCCAGACACTATATTGAAAGGAATTTTTCATTTTTATGCTTTCACCTTAGGCATCAATAAATCACTGCTCATTAAAAAATGACGTTTTTTACAAACTTTTTTTCATTGATACATGTCCCCCAGAGCAGTACCCGGACCCCCATAACCATTGTGTAACACTACCCCCCGGGGGAGCTGCTGGTTTGTTTTGGGTGGCACATTTACCTCGTGGCTCTTCCGAATTTCTAGGGGTGAATGGTGCATATAGCAGTAGTAAAGGAATGTCCGCAACAAATGTCTTTTCTGTGCTCTTTATTAACCAGCCGGTTAAAGACAAATAAACTTGTGGTGAGGAAAGTAGAGTTGAAGGAAGAAAGGAGCATAGCAAATTCAGGCGTAGCAATAGGGAAACAGTCCTGCTCCCAAGTGTAACACTTCTCTGCGCCACTCCTGCTTGAGTGGGAATAGCGTACCTGGACAGGCCTCTCTCACTGACCTGGCAGCCAGAGTATAGCTCGAACCTTTGAGGAAAAGTCTCTGCCACAGACCCTCCTTGGAATGAACATCAGGGAGACACCTCTGCCACAGGCCCTCTCTGATTGCAGTTACAGAGGCAATCCTCCATAGGTGAATTATGCCTGGATCTCCTTCTTATCGTCGCCCAGGTACCGACTGACAGTTGATCAATCCTTCAATGTCCGGCTACCTTGATCCCTGGTGGTTTGTCAAAATCCTTTTGGACCACCAGCCTCTCATTGGCGCTCCTCAGACAGACTCCCCACCAAACAGCAGGTGGGAACCCAGCCGATTACTGGGTCCCCGTCACTGCTCCAATGTTCCGGACCAACATGGTCCCGGAGCCAGGTAGGCCATAATGCCGGGGCGCCGTGATGTGGTCACCCTAAAGGTGGGTGCCACACTGGACGAAGAAAACCCAGAACCAATGGCGTCTGCCCAATACATACCCTCCCCCAGCATGCCCAGCGAGGCTCAACCCTCCTGATTGGCTGCTGGGTAAGAGCACCCAAACCTTTACTCCACTGCTGCCATATACTGTACTGGGGTGGGAAGAACACCCCAGCACAACAGAATGAGCCCACAGCACAGGCAAGTTAAAACAGAGACCCGATTTAAACATTTTAACATTTAACACTCTGATCCCCCTCTAAATTTAAATAGCACCGGTACTTTGAAGTAACCAGGCACTACAATTGTATGCCCAATTACTTGCATATTAGCCTTCAAAATGGGCACTTTTGCTTTTTCCAGGTCAGGTCCCATATACCTTAATGGGGTTCAATATTTGGTTCCGAACTTTCACAGTGTTTGAAAGTTCTGGTGCGAACCAAACGAGGTCGTTTGGCCCATCCTTACTACAGAACATGTTAACATAATAAAATGTAGGCACATGCCTACAAACATATTCTTAACATGCAGAACATGGGCTTTCACCCACCTCTGTAAGTGCTTGCTCCATTAAATTAGAAGGCTGGAAAGAAGCAGAGTCAGTGCTTCTGCTGAGATCTTTCAAGATAAGTTGCTCAACGGTCCCTGGGGGTCAGCAAGGGCTTATTTTATTGATTACAATTTCCCCCTTTTTGGAGGGTAACTAGAACAGCCTTACCTCTGAGGGATAACTTGATATTTTGATATATATACAAGTTTACTTGTATTCTCTACCTGTCAGAGCAGAGCTCTCAGGCTGAGCAGAAGTATGTAAGGTCAACCTATCTACAACCTGAACTAAGTGCTCACAATAGATGCACAAAAACTGTCACATAACAAAGCAGCTGTCAGGAATACATGAAATTAAAGTGATATTAAAGCATTACTTTTTTATTAGTTTCACCTGCTATGATGAAGAGTTACAATATTATTATTATTATTATTTTACAGGATTTATATAGCGCCAACAGTTTACGCAGCGCTTTACAACTTTAGGGTAGACAGTACAAATACAATACACTTTAATACAGTAGGAATCAGAGAGCCCTGCTTCTTAGAGCTTACTACAATCTAAGATAAGAGGTCAAGAGATACAATAGGTAAAAACTGTGGGGGATGTGATGATGGAGAAAATAAGTTGTTAGGTGGGGGCCAGATAGGCTTCTCTGAGGAGATGAGACTTTGTCTGAAAGTGGAGAAAGTAGGAGAAAGTCGGACAGATTGGGGTAGAGCATTCCAGATGGGCGAGGCTCTGGAGAAGTCATGAAGGCGATCAGGTGACAAGGGAGTTTGAGGAGCAGGATTTCTTGGGAGAAGCAAAGATAATGATTAGGTTGGTATTTTGAGACTAGGTAAGTGATACCAGGGATCCAGGTTGTGGATGGCTTTGTAAGTTATAGTTAGTATCTTGAATTTAATTTGTTGTCTGAGTGGCAGCCAATGGAGGGATTGGCAGAGGGGTATAGCAGACGCTGAGCAGTTTGTGAGGTGGATGAGCCTGGCAGCAGCATTCACGATGGACTGAAGTGGGAATAGTCTATTTAGAGGTAAGCCAATGGGGAGGGAGTTGCAGTAGTCGAGGCAAGAGATGACCAGGGAGTAGATTAGAAGCTTTGTGGTGACATTGGTTAGGAAGGGGCGTATCTTGGAGGTATTGCAGAGGTTGAGGCGGCAAATTTTGGATAGGGATAGGATGTGGGTCCAAAAAGTTAGATCGGAGTCCAGGATTACATCTAGGACCTTGGCGTGGGTGGACAAGTTGATAGTTGAGCCGTTGATATTGACAGTGAAATCAGGGGAAGTGGCACCTGGGGGAGGAAATATCATGAGCTCGGTTTTGGATAGGTTGAGTTTGAGGAAGTGATGTGACATCCAGGCTGATGTGTCTGCTAGTAAATAAACAAGGAAAAAACTGCGCTCAGAATTTTTTTTTTTTAAAAGGGAAGAAAAAGAAAAAAAGAAAAAAAAAGGAAAAAAGGCAGCAGCACTAAGTAAATAATAAAACTAAAAAATGGAGAGCTGCGCCAATAAGAAATTCCAATGGTTACAATGACATCCAGGGGCTGGTATGCCAAATACAGTACACAATTAACAAAACAAACCAGAAGTGTCCAGGTTGAATTAACACAGCTGATCACCTGGGTTGGTAATATTAATGACATTTCCGGATAATGATTCCCAATAAGACTGGCATTCAGAAAAGGAGTGCACACACCCTAATAATCAAATGTCTAGATCGTTATAAGTTTATCTCAAACGTTAATAACGACATAGTTCACAACAGTGATATAAGTGGCAAAGTTGCATGTAGAAAAAGTGTCAAATGGTAAGTCCAATTCCATGCACATCACCCGGTAAATCACAAACACGAATAGGTGCCCACCACCGTATTAAGATGTCCGCTTACCGGAAGGCAAGTCCAAAAACAGTCGGCTGTAACCCAGCTGCGGCCTTTCACTTGCACGTGGAAACCGGGAATGTACCAGGAACCAGGATATAACAGGGGATGAATCAGTTACTCCCAATCACAACAGTCCGTGCGGCCAATATGATAACTCTTTACTAAAATAACAGGGTTAAAAAAGGAATCTTGAGTACAATCACTTCTTTAATAACAGACCATACAAGGCACACAATAGACACAACACACAGCTAAGTCTGCTAGTAAGTTGGTGATGCGTGAGGAGACAGATGGAGAGAGCTGGGGGTGGAGAGATAGATTTGGGTGTCATTGGCTTAGAGATGATATTGAAAGCCATGGGAGACAATCAATTGACCCATACTGCCTCTTAAAGTATAAGGCCTTGTACTCACGAGCAGACATGTCCGATGAAACCGGTCCGCGGACCGTTTTCATCGGACATGTCTGCCCGGGGACTTCTGTTCGATGGCTGTACACACCATCGAACAGAAGTCCGCGCGTAAACAATACGCGGGGCGTGTCCGCGGTGTCGCCGCGTCGATGACGCGGTGTCGCCGCGACAATGACGCGGCGACGTGGGCGGGACTGCCTTTTAAATGCTTCCACGCATGCGTCAAAGTCATTCGACGCATGCGAGGGATGGCAGGCGGCCGGACATGTACGGTAGGTCTGTACAGACGACCGTACATGTCCGGGCGGACAGGTTTCCAGCGGACTGTTTTAAAGCAAGTCCAGGAAACAGTTGTCCGCTGGAAACCTGTCCGATCCGCCCGAAAATGGTCCGCTCGGGCCTACACAAGGCCAAACATGTCTGCTGAAACTGGTCCGTGGACCAGTTTCAGCAGACATGTTCGGTCGTGTGTACAGGGCCTAACATTTATTATTTTCACCTGCTTCAGTAGGTCCCCACAGCATTAGCGCCTTTTTTCTAGCTTTAGGGTGGAGGTTTTCCCTTTCAGGGTCCTATGAAGCCACTCTTGTATGGACACATGCACCCAGGACAGCCTAGGATGGCAACCTACTCTCCGGCCTCCTACCTCCTTAAAGCAGAGTTCCACCCACAAATGGAACTTCCATGGATTGGACCCCCATCCCCCCTGGTGCCACATTTGGCACCATTCAGGGAGGAGGGGGAAGCGGATACCAATCTGTGCGGCAAACTACGCAATGTCCGGCCCCTCCCCCCCTGTTGCCTTCTTGGAGACACACAGGTCCCAGAAGACAGCAGGAACCATTCAGAAAGCACAGTGTGATTTGTGCATGCGCAGTAGGAAACAGGCTGTAAAGCCTCAAGGCTTCACTTCCTGTTTCCCTTAGTAAGGATGCTGGTGCCTGCACCCGGAGCCGAGGGACGGGTCGGCTTTAGGTGCTGACATTGCGGCTCCCTGGACAGGTAAGTGTCCTTATATTAAAAGCCAGCAGCTACAGCATTAGTCAGCTGCTGACTTGATTTTTTTTTCCCAGGTGGAACTCCACTTTAAAGCTAATTGATGGACAGCTCAAGCAGCCTACACTGTCTTTAGTTAACTCTCTTGTCGACTGAACATTTTGGGGAGGGGGATACTGTGAGAACTGAGACTTGTCATGTTAAAACTTTTAGGAGTCCATTTACAAAAACAGGATGTGCTATTTTTTCAACATTTGCACAGCTGTCCCAAACAATCCCTGTCATGTGCCAAATATGTGTATTTCCTATGATCATTAGCACCATCTAGTAACCATAATGTTGTGTTTTTATGAAATACCACAAACCAGAAAATGCCACTTTACGACTACTAGAAGATGCAGATAATCACACAAAATGTATGCCAATGCCTGAATTTTCTGAGACGGGGATCCCATTGGCAATAGCATTTGGAAAAGAAAGGGGAGGGGCAGAACTAGCCAAGTAAGGATCATTTGCATGAATGTGTGCTGAAAAGTTGGTTAGTAGTGAGCAGAGGAATAACCTTATTGGTCTGCTGCTGATTATTTTATTGTATCGTTGTAACCAAGCTGTGTTATTGCACTAAGTGGTGCTTAAAGTGGATGTAAACCCATTTTTTTTTGGATGTCCCAATGTACAGTATAAGATTTCCTATCATCTGTGCCCAGTCTTGCCACACAGAGTTAATCCAGCTCTGAGCAATCCTCTTTTATTGTTCAGTGAAATAAAACGGACTTTCATAGAAAAACCTTAGTCTGTTCCGCCCCCTTGCTGTGAGTGACAGGTTATTTACATATCTCATGTACTAGCCTGGGGACAGGCATTATTTTTTAATTCCCACCCCCACTCCTTTTCTGAAGTCATGTGGTTACTTTTCTGGATTTTGACTGGATGTTAGTGATCATAGCAGGAGTTCAGTGTAAGAAAAACACACAAGAAAATGGATGTTGACAAGGGGAGTGTAGAGGTGAGCGGGGAGTCTACTGACATCACGACTCCACCAACCGAGCTCCAGACAACAGATCCACCCACAGAATCTGCAGGGGAGACATTTGACAGGTAAGGATACATGCAGGAGGCATGTATATCCTTATAGATCAGCACTATGGCAGTAGTTTAGAAAGGATGAGAGTGGGTTTACATCCACTTTAAGGATCAGATTAAACTGGAAAAGGGAGGGGCGGAACTAGCCCAGTAAGGTTATTTTGCATGATCATGTAAAGGTAGTTAGCAGAGTGAGCAGAGGAATAACCTCATTGGTTTGCTGCTGATCCTTTCTTGGGTCATGGTAACCAAGCGGTGTTATTGCAGTAAGTGGGGTTTGAGGATCTGATTAAACAGTCTGGCAGGGGTTGCCGGATCACAATACTGGGAGAACTTTGAATTGCACTTTGTTTGCCTGGAGTTCAGCTTTAAATGATTTATGCTATTGGGATGTGCCTTTTTGCTAATGTTACTGTGTGTCTATAAATACAAGAAAAGGAAGAAATATTGATTTTTTTTTTTTTTTTACAAGAATGATGGAATTATAACCAGCAGAATTTTTTTCCTATAAATGTTGGTGCTAACATATGTCCTCCTTTCCCACCTCAGAATGTTGGGAGGTAGAACACACCAAGGATTCCCTCATGACATCATTCTAACAAAATAAGACAAATCCAGAAATTGATTTCGCTCAGAATCCTCCTTCTCCCTTATGAAAATGACTCATTTTGGACGGCGAAACAGGGCAGTTGAGTCCAACTCCTGGAAAATGCGCCCCTGTTAAGTATCACGATTCCCTGAGGCTTCTGGGAGCGATTTTACCCTCTTAACTTGAAATGGACTATATTACAAACAGCTTGTTAAATGTGTGACAGATCTCCTCCAGCCAATGTTTCCCTACGTCTCCCAGCCTTCCCATTTTCTAATAAACTGCCCATACATATACAAACAGTCTGGACTTGTGTTTAAGTTCCTATTGCACTGGTTCATGTTTCAATGCACTGCTCTGTGTCGGCTGTAGTTTCAGCAGGGCCAGTAAGTGGATGCACATGCATTACAATTCCAGACGTCGTTTCATACCAGATGTGGTGCTTTTATTTTTAGTACTGCAAGGAGTGTCTGCTGACCCCTCATCACCCCACGTCTAATGAAAGATTGACTGTGCTGGAGTTTTTATATGTTAAATTATATATCAGAGGACACTGGGTTGGAGAATTAATTCATTATTAATTTAGGAAAAGCTGCACTCGAACAAGTTAAGAGGAAAAAAAAGAAAAAAGAAAAACATACTATATGGAGGGAAATGTATAGATTTGTTTTTAAACCCAAGTTCCCATGAATAATGATTTTTTTTTTCTGAAATCTCTTTTTGCTGATCTGAACTTAGAGGGAAGCTGGTCATAGTTTTCTTTTTAATCGTATTGTTAAAGTGGTAGTAAACAGCTAAAAAAGAAAAAAAAAAACTGGGCTCCTGCAAGATAATGTCAAAATTTGCTAGTATACACAGCATACTAGCACATTATTATTATTATTATTTATTATTATACAGGATTTATATAGTGCCAACAGTTTGCGCAGCGCTTAAAGTGGATGTAAACCACTTTTGATGTCACAAAGTAGAGTATAAGATTTCCTATCATCTGTGCCCAGTCTTGCCACACAGAGTTAATCCAGCTTTGAGCAATCCTCTTTTATTGTTCAGTGAAATACAACAGACTTCCAGATAAAAACCAAAGTCCTTGCTTCTAAAAGAAAGTGCACAATTCACATCCCCGAGCCTGTGTTTTGATTAAATGTTTTCAAAGTATGGGGTGAGTCACAGCTCAGTGCCATGAGAAAATTCAACAGCCATCAGAATATACATAGAGCTGGAGGGAAGAGGGGAGGGGCATGTGAATTGAGCACTTTTTACAGAAGCTGTGTATGTCTGCAAGCAGTGCACGAGATATGTAAATAACCTGTCACTCAAGCAAGGACTTTGGTTTTTATCTGGAAGTATGTTTTATTTCCCTGAACAATAAAAAGAGGATTGCTCAGAGCTGGATTAACTCTATGTGGCAAGACTTGGCACAGATGATAGGAAATCTTATTCTCTACATTGTGACATCAAAAAAAAATTTTGGGGGTTTACATCCACTTTAACAAAATGAAGACAGACATTACAGTTACATTACAATTTGGTACAAGAGGAATCAGAGGGCCCTGCTCGCTAGAGCTTACAATCTAGGAGGGATGGCCAATTGATACAAAAGGTAATAGCTGTGGGAGATGAGCTGACAGAAAAAGTAAAACAGTGTAGTTAGAAGCAGCATAAGCTTCCTTAACCATATCAATACTGGGCACTTTCGCCTCCTTCCTTACCAGGCCAATTTTCAGCTTTCAGCACTCTTGCGCTTTCAATGACAATTGCACGGTCATGCTACGCTGTACCCAAATTAAATTGTTATCATTTTGTTTGCACAAATAGAGCTTTCTTTTGGTGGCATTTATTCACGACTTTGTTTTTTATGTTTTGCAATATAAGCGGAAAAAGAAAAAAGAGCGGAAATTTGGGAAAAAAAAAACAATATTTTCTTCTTTCTATTTTAAAAGAAATCCAATAACATTTTATGTTGTCATAAATTTTAGCCAAAATGTATTCTGCTACATCTCTTTAGTAAAAAAAATCCAGTTTAATGTATAATAATTGGTTTGTGTGATCACAGATATATGTGCCCAGATGATCACAAACATATGTATGCAGGTGATCATTGGGGCATATGATTTTACTGTTACATATGTGGGGGACAGGTGTTTTTACTGTGTGGGGACATGTGTGTGGGGACATGTGTGGGGACATGTGTTTTGGGCACTTTGTGTATTTTACATTGTGTGGGGACACTAGTCTGGTGATCAGTGTGTAAAAAGCTGTAAAAAAAAGCTAATACTCACTGATCACCAGCCAGCTGCAGCGATCCGCTCTCCTCTCCTCACTAAAAACTTCTGTGTGAGGAGAACAGAGCCGATCGGCTAGCAACTGATTCTCTGTTTACATCACATGACGGCTTTGATTGGACACGGCAGTCATGTGATCGGGAGGGCCAATCACAGAGCCCTCCGGCCGATCTGAGATGCACCGTGTCCGGGTGACACAAGCGCATCGGGATCGCGCCGCTATGCAGGCACGCATGCGCGCGATTCCCCCTCCTTCTGAGGGATGTTCCTAAATGTCCACTCAGAAGGAGGAAGCGCCCACCCGGCCGTATATGTGCAGTGGCCAGGTGGGATGTGGTTAAAGAGAAGGGATTTCAGGGATCGTCTAAAGATGAAAAGATTAGGGGGCAGTCGAGGAGCTGCGGTGGCTCAACGCGATTGGCACTGCGCTGACAAGCCATTTACCTCTGCAGCTAGGGGTTCGGATCCCGGTCTCGGCTACATGTGAATTGAGTTTGGTGGTCTCAGCCCGGCCCCCGGTGGGTGTGCTATGCGAGGTAAGCCTGCGCTTAGTACGCCCACCCCCCTCCCACAAAAACCACCACACTTACACACGCACTCGAAATTGAGTTAACATGCACGCACTTTGACCACACGGTCTCTAAAATGAGAGGCGAAGGACTAACGGGGCTGGTTGAGCGTGCTAGATCCTCTGACTCCCTTGTAGGGAGTCCCTCTGCCCTGTTGGGCTTCAAAGCGGAGCAGGTAGGGCGGGCTGTGTGGGAGGACCCCCTCACACACCCGCCATTGCCACCTGGGGCATGGAGAAAGGTGGCAGATTGCCTCTGGGGGAGGCCTGCCTACTCCCAACTCCTGCAGTCCGGCTCCTCTCTCGAGTACACGCACAAAATACACTTTAAATAAAAAAGATTAGGGGACAGTCGGACAGATTGGGGTACAGTAGGAGTTCCAAAGTATGGGAGAAGCTCTGGAAAAATCTTGTAGGCAAGCATGGGAGGAGGTGACAAGGGAGCTAGAGAGCAGGAGGTCTTGGGAGGACCGGAGAGAGACGCTTGGTTGGTATTTTGAGACTAGGTTAGTGATGTAGCTGGGGGCAGAGTTGTGGACGGCTTTGTAAATTATTGTTAGTACTTTGAATTTTATTTGTTGGGTGAGTGGAAGCCAGTGCAGGGATTGGCAGAGAGGGGTAAAGGACACTGAACAGTTGGTAAGGTGGATGAGGCTTGCAGCAGCATTCAAGATGACAGACTTACCTCAAAACAAAGCCCTTTAGTGGTACGCTGTCACTGCTGACAGGGCTTCATCTTCACCCGAACTTCCTTCAGAGTTTGTGGCCTCTGGCTGTTTGAATGGCCAATGATGCAATTCCTGCGTATATGCATAAAAGTCGCGGCCGCGGCACAGCTCTCTGATTAGGCGGCATGCTGTCCCTTGAGGACTCGTGCTCATGTGTTGGTGACATCAACAGCTTCTACTAAAGTAAATAACTCCTAAACAGTGCACATTTAGGACATATTTACTGTACCTACAGGTAAGCCTTAGTAAAGGCTTACCAGTAAAGGCTTACCAGTAGGTATAAGTAAAAAAGTTGACTTTACTACCGCTTTAAAATTACAGTGCAGTCAATCATGAAAGCTTTGTGTTAATAGAAACAGTGTCACAAAGCTGGGCAATTCTAAGTGAGCATTTGCAAAAAAATGAGTAAACAAATGTCTTCAGTGAAAACCACATCTCTCAATGACCAGAGGTTCCAGAGGTAGCTAAAGTTATACACAAATGTTGACGTTGAAAGCTGAGCTTGACCTGGAATCCCACATTCTGAGCCTCACTATTATGGTACTTTATTACAAGGAATGGTCATTGACTAAAAGGAAGGCTTTGAAGGCAGCAAGGGGATGTGTCAAAACTGAAAATAACTTAAGGCTGCACAACTATGATGTCACTTCCGTGTAAAGCTTTATTTACTTTGTGCCCCCACCTGAGAACCTCCCTAAGGTAATTCACCCGTCAGGTTTAGTTGTAAAAAAGAAGTTGGAAAAGTTATACCTTCAAAGAAAGTAAAGAGCTGGGTATAACTTCTGTTGCCTATATCTTTTGATCTACCAACCATTGGTACATCCACTTATAGTAAAATCTGGTAGTAGCAGAGGAGCTGGGATTGCAGAAGCCACCCCTAGGACCAGGCCTCCCTCTACAAAAGCAGCTATAAAACATATTCCCTTTTTTGCTGTTAAGGGTACCGTGCTGGAGGCAGAAAATAAGGATGCCCAATCACAGGAGCCCTGTGTCCAAAGACTGGGTTAGTCAGTGGGCAGGGCCGGCTAATAATAATAATAATAATAATAATAATAATAATATTATTATTAGGTTAAGTTGAAGATAACAGATAACAACAGGAGCAAAAAAACACCATCACCAACACTTTGGCATTATGTCAGCAGTAACAGTGACAACTACTTGCTTAAAAGTTCCAAACAGTATGGGGTCAGCGACACCAGAACACAGCGAACACAGGTGTAGAAAGTTTTGGCAATGTTATCACACAATGTCAGATTTCCAGCAGCAAGGTTGTCCCTTAGACAAAACTTATATTTTACCGCAGCTTCTGAGAAGGGGTGGCATCAGTAGAATCATGGTACAAGTCCTAGATCACAGCATTGTGGCCCAGGAGTTCAGCAGAGGGGACCTGTTCTTATGCCGTGTACATGCGATCGGAAATTCCGACAAGAAAACTGTGGATTTTTTTTCCGACGGAATTTTGTCTCAAACTTGTGTTGCATACACACGGTCACACAAAATTCCGACCGCCAAGAACGCGGTGAAGAACGCGGTGACGTACAACACTGCAACGAGCTGAGAAAAGTTAAGTTAAATGATTCCGAGAATGCGTCAAAATGATTCGGAGCATGCGTGTTTTTTTGCGCGTCGGAATTCGATCGGAATTTCCAACAAGAACTTTTCCCATTGGAAAATTTGAGAACCAGCTTTCAAATTTTTGCTGTCAGAAATTCCGACAGAAAAAGTCAGATGGGGCCTACACACGGTCGGAATTTCCGACCAAAAGCTCACATCGAACTTTTCTAGAAATTCCGACCGTGTGTACGCGGCATTAGTCTGTCCCTTCTCATGAGAAAATGTTTCCTAGAGCTAGGTATGCTCTTGCAACTGCACGCCAACCACAGCAGAGCACTGCTATTCTATTAGCATTGCCCACGCCAAAGATAGCCACTGCAGGCATCCAGTGCTGCAGTGTCCAATCGGATCACTGCTCCCCTGGTGGCAGCTACAGGGGCTGCAGAGGAACGGTATTCCTCTCATAATTCATCCCCTCTATACAGCAAAAAGCACCACCTACAGGGGGAGGGTAAACTGCACCTGCCTACAAGTCCTAGGTCCAAAAAATAGCATGAAGCTTTTTTAAGTCTATAACAGTACTACAGATTTATGATTAGGCATGTTTTTTTTTTCACATGCTTAGTTTGTTTATTGCGGCCTGGTTTGTGGCAGGTCTAATTATGTCTGGCTTCACACCTCTGTGTTGCAATAACATGTTTTAAAAAATGTATTTTACCACAATACTTTTTAACACACATCAATTTTGGTATTACAAAAATGGTGAAAGGACGTTTTCACAGTCCTTCAAAATAGATGGGCTGCCATAAAACAACACACGTAAACACGCATGCGATAAAGCATTACAGCAGAGCAGAAAAGTGTGCAGAAGCCCCTAATGTGGACATGTACTTGAAAGTTAACATAAAGGTACATCAACAGTCCCAATAGGGTTGACAAATTATGAGTGATAGGCCCCATACACACGGGAGAATTTATCCGCGAATACGGTCCAGCGGACCGTTTCCGCGGATAAATCCTCTCGAGGATTTCAGCAGATTTCTATGCGATGGCGTGTACACACCATCGCATTGAAATCCGCGCCGAAATCCTCTGGCGATGACGTGTCGCGCCGTCGCCGCGATTATGACGCGGCGACGTGCGCGACGCTGTCATATAAGGAATTCCACGCATGCGTCAAATCATTACGACGCATGCGGAGGATCCCTTAGGACGGATGGATCCGGTGAGTCTGTACAGACCAGCGGATCCATCCGTTGGGATGGATTCCAGCAGATGGATTTGTTCTGCATGTCAGCGAATATCCGATCTGCTGGAATCCATCCCAGGGGATAAATATCCCATTTGCTGGGATTTATCTGCGGATGGATTCTATGGTGTGTACGGGGCCATAGGTGATCTATCCTGCAGAAAACAATGTTCCAGGTTCCTTAAAGTGCTGGCTTTGTATCCAGTAGGTTAGCCATACAGATTTCTCTTGTTAAGTCAGCAGGCTGAATAAGGAAAATTTAATAGATTCCTCCATCCATCTTTCCTGTTGTACTAATTTATTGTGAGAGAACAAAGCTGCAGCTGTCAGAGTACCCAGAGTACCCTAACAGCAACTGTATCTGATCGTATTCAGTCGCTGTTTGATCGGCAATTTTCCATTCATCTCCTTGACAGTGATAAGGGATATGTGATTTTCAGCAGAAATTACAGGATTCAGGATGCAGATGATCTTCAAACAATAAGGTGTTATTATGCAGAGAGAAGGCAACGCACGGTAAAGTCAGGAATGAGTTGAACTCCGTCGGCTACAGTTTAGATAGCAGTTAGGTTCCTTAAGATAAGGAATTAGACTGTAATTACCACTGGTCAATCAATTACCACATTCTGCCATAAATTATCCAATTACATGACAAGTGCATACATACCTACATACAAATGTTTATAACTTATATGCAATGCTTTTAAATCCTATCCTATGTACTCATGAGGAAGACCATTTGAAACGCGTTGAGTCTACATGTGTATTTTTCCTGATGTAGACAATGTGTGAACCTGTACAGTAGACATATGCTAGATGTACCCATCTTTGTTTTCATTGGATGTATAATATACTTCATGTTTTTCATGCTCTTTACCTATAGGTCCTTAAAAAATATCCATGGCTACTTTGGAGTATTGTATGTAATTCAAGTGAAAGGATGAGGACATATGGCACAAAAAACTGGGGCACATCAAGGTTGAATACCTCTATATGTATTAAGAATGTCAAACTATACATAGTGGAACATTCCTTTATCACTCTGCTATATTTCAAACATGGAATATGATGACTCATTTATCTACACAAGAGTCTTATCTTACGCTTTATGCATTTAGCTGTCTTAAAGCGGATCTTCACCCTTCAATTCATCATCGCTCTTCTCCACCTTCTTACAGTCCTCTGCTCTTTTTTTTCTTTATCATTATTTACCCTTATGTATCGCTACCCCCGGAGGAGCCGCTGATTAGATTTGGGATCGGCGTATTTAAGTTACCTCCGTGATGTGTCTAGGGGTGATGATGGCAGTGAGAGCAGTGATAGAATGTCCAGACAGTTGGTTGACGTTTTCAATGCTTTTATTATTTCTGGTCAACACGACCAACAGTCAATTTGAGGTAGACAGTATAGGTTGGTGAAAGAAGAACAAACTTCACAGATTCAGGCCTTGGATAAAGAAAGCAGTCCTGCCTCCAATAGTTACACTTTTCACGTCGCCACTCCAGCCGGAGTGGGTAAAGCGCCCCTGGACAGACCTCTCTCACAGGCCTGGCAGCCAGAGCGCCACTTAAACTTCTGGGAAGGAACAAGTCTCTGCCACAGACTTGGCTCTAATAGGATTAAGGTTTAAATATGAGATCTCTGCCACAGGCCCAGTGCTTGAAAGTTAGTAGAGCGAATCCTCCCAGTATTTACTTTTGGGATTACCGACCGACAGTTTGCCACATACAACCTGTCAGTGTCCAGTGACCCAGATCCCCGATGGTTCATTCCAGCCCTGTTGAATCGCCTGCCTCCAGGCTCACCTCAGACCAACTCCCATCGAACAGCACAACTCGCTTGGGATCTCCTTAATAGAGTTGGGGGACCCAGTAAGTCACTGGGGCCCCTTTGCAGCATCAGATGCTCCGGGCCATGAGAGCCCAGAGTCGGGAACTCCGCGTAGCATGTTTTTCCCCCGGCCTGGTAGGCCATATCGCCGGGGCCCGTGATGTGCGCACATCCTAAAGGTGGGTGCCGCACCTGGAACCAGGAACCCGCAAAGAACCCCTAGCAATGGCCTCCGCCACAGAAATAGCATGCTCCGCTAGGGAAAACTCCTCTAATTGGCTGTTGGGAAGAATGCGGCTCCGCCCGAACCCCTCTGGCGCCACCTACCATCCAGAGATGAGACAGCATCTCTGGAGAACAGAGTGACTCACAGGACAGTTCGGGGCTGACGACAGCCAAATTTAAATAAATCAAACACAGATGAGAGCAAGTAAGTCTCTCATCCCACTAGATTTAACATAGCACCTGTACTGATAAATACACAGGCGCTACACTTACTTTAATGAAATTCTCCAGCTTTGCTCCCCATGCACATCATCCTAGACCAATGGTCTCCAAACTGTAACCCAGGGGCCGGATCTGGTCCTTTGCTTTTCTTTATCTGGTTCTTGGGGCCCTATTCAACTAACACCAGTGATAGAGCATCATTCCCCCTACTGACACCATCAATGTGGCACTATTATTCTCACAGATTTTACCAATGGGCACTATTCCTCCCCTTAAAACCAATGATGGGACACTGATGGTGGGATATTTTCTACTCTCATTGACCACAGTTCGGCCCACCTAAAGCCTGCAGAACCATAAACTGGCCCTTTGCTTAAAAAGTTTGGAGAACCCCTGGCCTAGATGAATGATGTGCACTCTCCTCCCTTTGCCTTCTGGGATATACACATCACACATCACAGGAGGCAAATCATTTAAAAAAAAGGAGGGAATGGGCCTAGCATTATCGAGAGCCGTGCCGGCTGAACACCGAAACAGCCGGCAGCCTCTGGATGATGTCACAGCAAAGCATGGTGGCGTGGCGAGGAGGATCTCCCCTGGACAGTGCTGGATCGGCTAGGTGGGTGAGTATCTAATCTGTACAGAAATCACCACCATGAAGGGGGTCTAAAAGAAAATGCAAGGTGGAGGTTGAAAACCTTCTTTAAGTTTCACTCTTTTGCAGTTATGCTTATTAATATTAATTTCACATCAAATGCAGATTACAGAATGATGAGAATGATAAGTGGGTCCAGCCTATGATCACCAGAAAGCCAAGGGAGGGTCTCAGGATCCCCTACCTACTTAATAGTGAACAGTGACTTAAAACATCAATTTGTATTGAGTCGAATGTTGCAACAGGGCCACCCACGGATCTAATTTCAACCAATTTAGTTGGTGTCAGACAAAATTCCAGCCATGGTTGGCAGACTTTATGGCCCAAGTTCACAAAGCACTTACGCCGACGTATTTCGAGATACGCCGCGTAAGTGTAAATATGCGCCGTCGTATCTATGCGCCGTGCCCATAAACTAAGATACGCCTGAAAATAGGCTTCATCCGACCGACGTAACTTTCCTATGCCGGCGTATCGTGGGCGCATTGTTCCGCTGACCGCAAGTGGCGCTCCCATTGATTTCCTATTCAAATATGGAAATGAGGGAGATATGTCGATTCACGAACGTACTTGCGCCCGGCGCATAATATACGCGGTTTGCATAAGTCGTACGTCCGGCGTAAAGTTATTCCCCATATATGAGGCGCAACTCATGCTAAGGTATAGACCAGGGAACACAGCCGTCGTATATTACGTCGTTTACGTAGTACGTGAATAGGGCTGGGCGTAGGTTACGTTCACGTCGTAGGCAGTGATCCGTCGTATCTTAGGGAGTAGCTCCGACGTGATTCTGAGCATGCGCACTGGGATACGTCCACGGGACGGTGCATGCGCCGTCTGTTTTAAGTACTTGCATGGCACTCGGCCCATCATTTGCATGGGGTCACGCCTCATTAGCATGGCTCACGCCCACTTCCACCTATGACGGCTTGCGCCGAGGAAACCCAGCGCAGTTTGGGAGGCAGGTGCTTAGTGAATTCGGTGCTTGCCTCTCTGCGCTACGTCGGCATAGCGTATATTAGATACGCTACGCCGGCATAAATATGCGCCAATGTATGTGAATCCGGGCCTATGTATTTATATGCAGTTCCTGCTAAAGGACTTATCAGATTTCAGAAGAGATAAGCTCCCCCATCCGCAAAGGGTACACCACACATGACATTTGGTGTTCCACTGCAATGAAAAAAAAAATAAGCTTCTTCCGTAACACATGCTAAGGAGGCCTATAGGAACGAATGTTAGCGGTGAAAACACATGCAAAAATGAGCCTAATTAACATGCATTACTGTATACACACAGATGTGAAGCAGCCCCTTTATGGAGAATCAGAAGAGGGGCCTGCTCCCTCCAAAACAGAGACAGTTTGGAGCTATGATGGAAATATGGCTGGAACACAATTAGAGGTGCCTTTCATAAACCCTTTATTTGTGTATAAACTGTACAGATGGGTAATATAAAATGTATCCAGTGTACAAATTCCCTGCACTAGACATGATTAAGCAAGGTTAGCGTGCTTTTAATCACATGCCCTTGTGCACTTTATATGCAAAAACCCTGAGCCAAATGGTTCTCTCCTTTGTTCTGGTATAAGGATTAGTGTATGCCTCCCAAACTGAATACATTAGCACTGTACCACATCCTTTCACTGCTCTAGGGTGCTATACTGCAGATTAAGAACACGTTTAAATTAGGGCTAAAGGAAGCAATCCAATGAACATAAAAAGCAGAAGTGGGAGTCAATTGGCTGTTTTCACCGCACAGCTAAAAAGGATCCATGATAATTATTTCATTTCGAAGAGAAATATATATAAAAAGGAAAGTCTAGGGAATGAACGCAGGGCTATCTGTGAGGTTTTATTTGCTTTGATTCAAAGGGACAGGAAATTCAAGGCAAAGGAACGTCTAAGCAGAGGAAATCAAACATGTTATTTTCTTCATTCTCAACTTCCCGGGACAACTGCGGGCTTGTTGGAAACACATGTAAGAAACAAATTCTTTTAATTATCTGGCTGTTTTTTCACTGTTCAAAAGTAAAGAGATAATGTCATGGATTGGATGTACAAAATTACAGGCAGGCACAGGTAAATTGATGGCTAGAATAGTACGCCTTTGCTTTATAACACTATTCAACAATATGTATACTATAGTCATAGGTACTGTATTTTCCTCTTTTCTTCTAGATGTAGTATTTGGCAGAGAAATTCTTATTAAGCTGAACTCCAAGCATATATATTAAAAAAACACACATATTAATACAGTTCTTTATTTATTACATAGTTACATAGTGGTAATATACCATTAAACATGAATCCAGGAATGGATATTGTATACATAGGGGTTGATTTACTAAAGGCAAATAGACTGCACTTCGCAAAGTGCAGTTTCACTCTGCAAGTGCAATTTATCCAGAGCTTAGTAAATGAGGTAAAGCTTCACTGTGCAAAAAATACCCAATCAGGTACAAGGAAAAAAAACAGCATTTTTGCTTGCACATGATTGGATGATGGAAGTCAGCAGAGCTTCTGCTCATTTACTAACCAACTGCAGTTTATTTTCCTTTAAGTCAGTGTTTCTCAATTCCAGTCCTCAGGCCCCCCCAACAGGTCAGGTTTTCAGGATTTCCCTCAGATGAAAAGGCTGTGGTGATTACTAAGGCAGTGAAACTGATCAAATCACCTGTGCAAAATAATGGAAATCCTGAAAACCTGACCTGTTGGGGGGGCCCGAGGACTGGAATTGAGAAACACTGCTTTAAGTCAACCCCATAGTTACATTGGTCCATCTTGGATCAATGTAGCTATGGTAGGAACCAGCTTCAAATGGTAATGCATCAAGCACATAGCCACTTGCTTTAAGTAGTTGAAAAGTCAGAAGGTACAGTAAATAAATAACCCTCTCCATGCAGCTCCCCATGCAGCCCTCCTAAATACTTAACTGAGCCTGATCTCGATCCAGTGATGTGCTAGAAAGCTGAGGCTCTCTCAGCTTTCTCACTCCTCATTGGCTCCTACTGCTGTCAATCCCAGCCAGTGATGAGGCAACTGGGGGGCGGGGTCAAACCCAGCTGTGTATTTTATGGACACACAGAGCAGGGCCCCAATAGCAAGAAGGCACTAATAGGTCTACCTTGCTCTACCTTGCCAGACACCACCAGCCACATCTCCAGCCACATCATTTTGACTCCAACTTTAAGATCCATAAGGCATGTCCAGATATCTGGCTGATGAATATAACCATATTTAACCCATAATGTCCTGGATGGTTTAATTTTTGATATACACTCTCTATCAACCGGACCTGTATAGAGGGGGAAGTACTATTCTATCTCTCCTCTATAGCAATGGTCTGTATAGAGTTATACCACTAAGTTACACAATAAGACCATTCCACATTATACGGACCTCTGGCTGATGTCATTCATGTTTTCTGTTGCCTGTGCGCTGCTCTGACGGACATGGCTTTCTTTTTACTTTTGAGTTATGTTCTTCGTCTTTATGGGTGGAGCATCAACATTTGGGATATAAGCCACAGATCTGGAACCCGGAAAGCCCTTTGTCCCTAAAGAAGTTCTGCATTTTGTTTTTTGAAACGCGTTGGACATTCCGTCTGTATGACAAAGCTCTGGGCTTTTCTACTTGCAGCTGGTTTCCATTTTCCGTTCCCAATATTTGTGTTTGTTGCGTTTATCCCCATGTACATGTTGTTATATATTATTAATGTGCAATAAACTTTGAATACTTTTTAACTATCAATAGTCCCAATCTGAGAAATTCATGTTCCGACTCTATGTATCAGGGATGTGGTCCAAAATTAGTGATCAGTGACTTATAGTGTGACTGTGATAGTATAATGGGTAAACTGACACAAACTGACATATTTAACACTTTGTGGGAACCAGTGACACTAATACAGTGATCAGTGCTAAAACTGTTCACTGTCATTGTACTAATGACACTGGCTGGGAGGGGGTTAACATTTAGGGCAATCAAGGGGTTAAATGTGGTGCATTCCCTGTGAGGTGCTTTTACTGAGAGATCTGCTTTGCAGGAAAATTAAAACTGGCACATCCCCACAGGCAGCACAGAGCTCTGTCCTGTCATCCTCTATGCCAATCAGTGGGTGCCAGCTAGGGTGACCACATTTCCAAACTACCATTCAGGGACACCCTCCCTTCCCAAAAATCAGCTTGTGCTGTTACGAATCACAGCACAGTGATTGGACACAAGAGGCGGGATTTATGATTTATCCAATCACAAGAAGGGGGCGGGATTGTACTCCTCAAGCATTCCCGGCCAGGACAAGTACTGTCAGTGAGTAAAGCGGTGATGTGGCTCCTTTTTTGGGGGCATCAGATTGACCCGGGGGGTGGTTGTGTCAGTTTTATTCCGGGACACTGTATTGTCCTGGAATAAACGTGCCCGGGACAGACCTGCAAAATGCGGGACTGTCCCGGGCAATCCGGGACGCGTGGTCACCCTAGTGCCAGCGGTCAATCAATGATCAGCTTGTGCTGTGACTAATCAGTTTATCTGGAGTTCAGCTTTAATCCTTTTACTGCCACCAACTTATGGCATATGACGGTGGTCGCTGGGGTTTTTACACACACCCCCAATATATCCAGGGTGTGTATATCTCACAGGCTGCATGACAGCTTTCCTACAAAAGTGACCAGGCAGCTCTACAGCCGCCTGATCACTTTCAGAGATCTCAGAAGTTGGGCTTCCTCATATGAATCTCACACAATGCATATACAAAGGCGGAATTTTTTCATCGGATATTCCGATTTCTGATTTTTTGGTCAGAGTTTAGAAAACTCCGACAAAGAAAAAAACTATGCATGCTCATAATCAAGTCGACGCATGCTCAGAAGAATTAAACTTTATTTTTCTCGGCTCGCCATTGTCTTATGCCGCGTACACACGATCAGTGCATCTGATGAGAACGGACCGATGGACCGTTTTCATCGGTTAGCTGATGAAGCTGACTGATGGTCCGTCACGCCTACACACCATCGGTTAAAAAAACGATTGTGTCAGAACGCAGTGACGTAAAACACAACGACGTGCTGAAAAAAAACGAAGTTCAATGCTTCCAAGCATGCGTCGACTTGATTCTGAGCATGCATGGATTTTTAACCGAAGGTTGTGCCTACTAACGATCGTTTTTTTCCCATCGGTTAGGAATCCATCGGTTAAATTTAAAGCAAGTTGGCTTTTTTTTAACCGATGGTTAAATAACCTATGGGGCCCACACACGATCAGTTTTAACCAATGAAAACGGTCCATCAGACCGTTGTCCTCTGTTTAACCTATCGTGTGTACGAGGCCTTATACGTCACCGCGTTTTGGACGGTCGGAATTTGGTCTGACAGTGTGTATGCAAGACAGCTTGAACAGAATTCCTATGAAAAATTCCACCGGATTTTATCCCATCGGAAATTCCGATCGTGTGTACAGGGCATTAGGCTACAGGCTGAACAAAAAAAATCTATACATTTATGGCCACTTTAATTCTGCAAGGGGATAAAAACTGTTGTCATTTGCAACTTTTTCTTTGTCACTTTTTTCACAATATCAATCAGAAAAGTAGGTAGTTCTAAAAGAGCACTTGTCTGTCCAAAATAGTGGAACCGATTTATTTTAACAAGTTATACATGCTACCCTAAGAGCCGGTTCACACTGGGGCGACCTGGGATCCGACTTGAAGTCGCCTCAAGTCGTCCCAAGTCGCGCTGTCTAGAAAAACAATGCAAGTGAATGGGAGCGGTTTTAATACACACGCTCCGACTTCAAAAGAAGTTCCTGTACTACTTCAATCCGACTTGTAGGTGATTTGTACCCATTGATTTCAATGGAAGTCTGATCCAAGTCTAATCACTGTCTTAACTGAAGTGACTTTCCAGGAAGATAACATACATTTCTCAGGCAAACCTCTCCCTCCCTCTCCCAGAGCTGATTGTTGTTTGATTGGCCACTGGAATGTCTCCTGTCCTGGAGACGACTTCAAGTTGTGTTGTAAATCGCCCCAGATCGCCCTGTGATTCATGCTCAAGTCGTGTCAGAGTCGCCTCTGAAAGTCGCGCTGGAAGTCGTGTCGTCCCAGTGTGAACCGACTCTTACATTAATAGCTCACGTAAAACAAAACTTTTGTGCGGCCCGCTGGATATGTCAAAAATCACATTTGAGGACCTCTATACTGTATTTATTAATTTGCCCATTACCCCTAGGTAACCTCCGGTCATAGGTGGGATCCTTCGCAATTGTATGTACTTGTTGCTGAAACTGTTCTGTATCCTTCAGCCGAGGTACTGTGTTTACTCACAAAATAAATAATCAGGTTGTATCAATATTAAACATGGAATTCAATAAAATCTCACAAATACCTACTCACTAGATGTGGCAATCTTATTCAAATATCATTCATGTGATGATTTTTCTGAAATAGTAAAGTTTAACAAGGATTCTGAGAATCAACCAAACTTCTTTACTGAAAGGATTTAAAGTGAAGAAATAAACACATTTTGTAATCATTTTAGGTAAGAATGATTGGTTGCATTTTTTATATACCTAAAGAATTTGTCAGAAGCCAACCCTTGCAAAGTATGATTTTCCAACATGTTGAATGTTGTGATTTTGTGGTTGCTCAATAAATTGTTATCAAAGTTTATTTAAAGCGGAGGTTCACCCCTACATAACATTGTTTAGCCTTAGATTCTTGCTCATTTTGTCAAGGGGAATCGGCTAGTTTTTTTTTAATCAACGCTGTACTTACCGTTTTAGAGATGCATCTTCTCCGCCGCTTCCAGGTATGGGCTGCGGGACTGGGCGTTCCTATTTTGATTGACAGTCTTCCGAGAGGCTTCCGATGGTCGCATCCATCGCGTCACGATTTTCTGAAAGAAGCCGAACGTCGGTGCGCAGGCGCAGTATAGAGCCACACCGACGTTCGGCTTCTTTCGGCTACTCGTGACGCGATGGATGCGACCGTCGGAAGCCTCTCGGAAGACTGTCAATCAAGAAGGAACGCCCGCTCCCGAAGACCCATACCCGGAAGCGACGGAGAAGATCGCTCTCGACAACGGTAAGTACTGCTCGGATTTTAAAACAACTAGCCGATTCCCCTAGACAAAATGAGCATCAATCTACGGGTAAAAAATATTTTTAGGGTGAACTCCCTCTTTAAGACTTTTGAAAAGTTGACCTGTAGGGACAGCATTACATGCAGTCTAATTGCTCCACTGTAGGTGGCGCTCTTCCCCAGCGGTACTGCAGTTGGAGAGGAAGTCAAGAGGAACATGGTTCCTCTATGTTTTTCTGAGTCACTGGGAAAGTGATCCAATTGGATGCTGCCACCCCATGTGACTCTCTTGGGTCCAGCTTAGTCTATTTAAAGCGGGAGTTCACCCTAAAAAAAAAATGTAACCTTAGATTGATGCTCATTTTGTCTAGGGGAATCGGCTATTTTTTTTAAAATTGAAGCTGTACTTACCGTTTTAGAGAGCGATCTTCTCCGCCGCTTCCGGGTATGGTCTTCGGGACTGGGCATTCCTATTTGATTGACAGTCTTCCGACAGGCTTCTGACGGTCGCATCCATCGCGTCACGAGTAGCCGAAAGAAGCCGAACGGCTACTTTCGGAAAATCGTGACGCGATGGATCCGACCGTCGGAAGCCTGTCGGAAGCCTGTCAATCAAGTAGGAACGCCCAGTCCCGCAGCCCATACCCGGAAGCGGCGGAGAAGATCGCTCTCTAAAACGGTAAGTATAGCTTCGATTTTTAAAAAAACTAGCCGATTCCCCTAGACAAAATGAGCATTAATCTAAGGTTAAAAATTGTCATTTCCAGGTGAACCCCCACTTTAAGGCCCTGGCTCCCAGGTTTGATGCAGATTTTTCAAGTGGGTAGAGTAGGGACAGGTATCCTGTCTGGAAAAGACAGAGCTAGCAACAGGGAAAGCTTCCTAAGGGAAAACATTGGGGTTTACGACTTTCTGTTTGGGCATTAAACGGCCAGGCCGCACTCTGCCCCTCCCAACAGGTAAATATTTATGCTAGCCATATACCTGAAGATATCTCCTTGAGAATGATGGGCAAATAAGTATATGCAGGCCCTCACAAGATCCTAAAGTGCCTCAATCCAACACAATCCTCACTAGATGCTGAATGTACTCCTGCCTATTGAACTACTGAGACCTGCACTCAAGAAGGTTCTACAACAAGTTGAAAATATTTTCTTGTGAGATATGAGTCATTAAGAGGCCCCTGAAAACAGATTCTGGGTTCCTATTTAATTAATGTCCAAATACTTTACTATGGATAGAGGTAGATGGCTGACTCAACTAAATACAACAAACTAGAAGAACAGCAAAGGGCATCCTGAAGACAGCCTTCTAATTCTCACCTAACCTAGAAGTGAGTCTTGCCAATGTCTATGGGCCAGATTCACAAAGGAGATACATTCACAAAGGAGATACTCTCAGATACTCCGTCGTATCTCTGTTTCTTTCTATGCGACTGATTCATAGAATCAGTTACGCATAGATATCCCTAAGATCCGACAGGTGTAATTGTTTTACACTGTCGGATCTTAGGATGCAGTACCGCGGCCGCCGCTGGGGGGAGTTTGCGTCGTAAACCAGCGTCGGGTATGCAAATTAGGAGTTACGGCGATCCATGACGGATTTTCGCGTTCGCTACGTCGCCGCTAGTCTAGTTTCCCGTCGCAAAGTTAGTCGTTGTTTTTGGTGCCTTAACTTTAGACAGCAAACGTATTGCTGTATAAAGTATGGCATTCGTTCCCGCGTCGAAATTTAAAAATTCACGTAGTTTGCGTAAGCCGTCCGGGAATACGGAATTACGCTACGCGCTTTGCGGTTCGAAAAAATTATGTCACTGCGCGCAAAGCACGGCGGGAATTTCGAAACGGAGCATGCGCAGTAGGTCCGGCGCGTGAGCACGCCTAATTTAAATGGCACACGCCCATTTAAATTACGGCGTAGTTTTCATCGCAAGTGCTTTGTGAATCAGGCACTTGCGATGAAAACTTGCGGCGGTGTAACGTATCTACGATACGTTACGCCGCCGCACTTCTACCTGAATCTGGCCCTATATGACTGTGGATAGGGTTCCCAGAGTACTTGTCTTTAATGGCTTCACACAGGTGTATCAGTAACTCTAGCTGCCAGTAAAGAGGACCTGTCTTTTATGGCATTGTGATGGCATGTAAGTAATTAAATCTGCCAGTAAAGATTGTCTGCATACAGCAGGTTGGGCAATAACCCAAGCTGCCAGAAAAGGACCTGGACACTGGTCATTATCGTATCACACAGAGGCACATGATCTTGGTAATTAAAAGGGCCTTCTATTGTGACCTCATGTACTGTAGTTGGAGCAATGACTTTAAAGAGGACCTGTCTTTATGACATAAGGGATGTATTAGTGACTGAAGCTGGAAAACAAAAAGACATTATGACATCCATGAAACATTTTATTAAAACCTTAATCTCTGACTCAGTCTTTCAATAAAGAAGACCTGTAATGATAATAGTGTGCCAGTAACTGAAGCTGCCAGTAAAGAGGACCTGTCATTATAGAATAATACCAATATAGTAATGACTTAGGCTGCAAGTTCAGATAAAAAAATAATGCAACCTAAATGACAGTGAGGTGGTTGGGACAAAATATAACACTGTCAGGGTGGCATACAATGGGCAACTTTTATTATCATGGCTTAAAGGGGTTGTAAAGGTTCGTTTTTTATTTTCTAAATAGGTTCCTTTAAGCTAGTGCATTGTTGGTTCACTTATCTGTTCTTTCGATTTCCCTTCTAAATGTTTTTTTATTTTTCTTTGTTTTCTTTGTCTAAATTTCTCACTTTCTGTTCCTCCTCAGTAAGCTGTTCTGGCTGACTAACCCCCAGCCAGAACAGTTCGGATGATGGGGGCAAGCTTACTGAGGAGAAACAGGAAGTGAGAAATTCAGACAAAGAAAAAAAAAACGTTTAGAAGGGAAATCAAAGGAAAAGGTAAGTGTACCAACAATGCACTAGCTTTAGCGCCGGTTCACACACAGGCAGCACAACTTTGGGGGCAACTCAGCAAGGCGATCTCAAGACAACTTGAGAGGCAACTTGCAAAATGACTTCTGTATTGAAGTCAATGCAAGTCACCCCGAGTCGCCCCCAAAGTCGTACAGGAACCTTTTTCTAAGTCGGAGCGACTTGCGTTGCTCCTATTAGAACGGTTCCATTGAATAGAGTGGAGCGCGACTTGTCAGGCGGCTGAGTCGCCTGACAGGTCACCACTGTGTGAACCGGCTCTAAAGGAACCTTTTTAGAAAATAAAAAAATAACCTTTCCAACCCCCTAAATATTAATTTGATGCAACAGCACCACTAGCTAGTGTTATACACATCCACCATAATTTTTACTTTTTAGCTTATTGAATAAAATAAAGCTGTGTTCACTTTATATACCCAACCATATGTAGGGAAATTTAGGGGAAAAACAAGTAGAATCTTTCTAGAATATGATTGCATAGTGTAAGCATAGACTTTCGGCAAACGTATTGCAAAACGTGCATTAATTATATACCTGCTATCTTATCTCAATAGAGAGGAATAACTACACTAAGGCCTCGTACACACGACCATTTTCCTTGACAGAATCCATCAAGAAACTTGGTGGCAGAGCTTTTTTGCCGAGGAAAACGGTTGTGTGTATGTTTTTCATCAAGGGAAGTGTCGAGGAACTCGACGAGAAAAAAAGAGAACAGGTTCTCTTTTTCCTTGATGGGAGTCTCAATTTCCTCATCGTGTTTCTCGTAGGGCTGGTCTTCGACGAGAAACACGTTCGTGTGTATGCTTAGAAACCTGCGCATGCTCAGAATAAAGTATGAGACGGGAGCGCACCTTCGGTAAAAGTAGGGTTTGCAATGGAGATAGCACATTTGTCACGCTGTAAAAGACTGAAAAGTGCAAATCGTCTCTTACCAAACTTTTACTTAACACGCAGTAACATGAGATTAGCAAAAGCAGCACCAAGGGTTGTGCCAGTGGAATCGAACTTCCCCTGCTGTTGTATGTGTTGTACGTCACCGCGTTTGAGAACAAGGAGATTTGGTCTTGACTGTGTCTACGCAAAGAAAGCTTGTCAAGTTTCTCCACAAGCCTGACAAGGAACTCGTCGAGGAAAACTATGTGTCTTTTCCGACAAGTTCCTCGGTCGTGTGTACGAGGCCTGAGCCTCAAGAAACTCCATGTAGTGACTGATGTACAGATATCTATATTTCATATAAGAACTCTACCTTGAAAGGAAATTAGTACAATGCAGGTTTTTTTTTTTTGTTTTGTTTTTTTTACAGCAGACTTTGAATGATTTTTCTACAAAAAAACAACTACATTTATTCCTTGTTTTACTAGAATTTTTTTTTTCGCTAACACTGCTGTACAATTCTGTGTATACCCCTGGTATCAGCCAGATGCTGAAGGATGAAGCCAATTGCCAGAATGGTGCATCATCACCAGTAGGGATGAGCTTAGGCATGTCCAGATCCTAGTTCAAATCCACCTGAGCGAGCCCGCCAAGAAGCGGCCATCTATATTGAGCCAATTATAAGTGGCTGGGACGTTCCCAGAGTCCCAACCACACATATACAAGAAACATGTATTCATGGGGCTGCGGAGTGGGGAAAGCCTGAGCCACTTGTGATTGGCATAGTACAGTGATAGTTTCCTGGCAGGTTTGTTTGGGTGGATTCAGACTAAGATCCAAACATGCTTGAGCTGATGCCTAATTATCGGCTGCCCTATGGTCAAAGGAAGTAAACAGTAGCAGGGAGGGAAGCTTTTTCGAAGATGGTACCAACAACTGTAGAACTGCAAGAGAGACTGTAAAACATTGCTCCCTGTGGAACAGGACAAACTCAGAGGTAAGTTTTCCATAATGTACAAGTACACTGTGTCTATTTTCATATTGCATAAGTGTAAACAGTTCCTACCCTAAAGTTACCTTTTAATACAGTAATGAAAAAGCAAAAGTAAGATTTAACCACTTGACCACTGGGCACCTAAACACCCTTCCTGACCAGACCAATTTTCAGCTTTCGGTGCTCTCACATTTTGAATGACAATAACTCAGTCATACAACACTGTAACCAAATGAAATTTTTGGCCATTTTTTCCCACATATAGAGCTTTCTTTTGGTGGTATTTGATCACCTCTGCGTTTTTTGTTTTTTTTGCTATAAATGAAAAAAGAACGAAAATTTTGTAAAAAAAATGAAATTTTCTTCATTTCTATCATAACATTTTGCAAAAAATTCATTTTTCCTCATAAATTTGGCCTAAAATGTATACTGCTACATATTTTTGGTAACTGTAGTGGCACTGGGCACGGTAGTGGCACTGATGGAGCACCGGCGGCACTTATAAGTACTGTAGTGGCACTGGTGCGGCACTGACAGACACCAATGGGCACTGAAGTGGCAGAGGTGGCACTGGTGGGGACTGTAGTGGCACTGGTGGGGACTGTAGTGGCACTGGTGGCACAGATGGGGACTTTAGGGGCACTGGTGGGGACTGTAGTGGCACTGGTGGCACAGATTGGGACTGTAGGGGCACTGATGGGTAGTGTAGTGGCACTGTGTGGCACTGCTAGGCACTGCTGGGCACAACGTAGATGGCACTCACTTTAAAAATCACTTCTCTCCTCACACACTGTATCGGTGTGAGGAGAGAAGAGAAGACCTCAGGATGACCTTTTTTTTTTTTTTTTACTTTTCTCTGCTCCCTCATTGGAGGGAGCGATCAGGTGGTGCTATCATTGGCTCTTCACCGTGATCCGTGTTGCGTCGGGTCCCCTGGACCCGGCGAGCACAGACACTTCCGCGAGCGCATCACAGGGGACGCGCAAACGAGGAAGTGCACGAGGACGTCCCAGGGACGTCATGTCACAACAACTCGACCGCGCTGTAGCAGTATTTTTGCTATAGTGCGGTCGGCAAGTGGTTAAAAGATAAAAAAAATAATAAAGGCAAATGTTGCAATAAAACTCATGGGTTCCCATTAAACATGTAGTGGTCCTTTAAAACTAGCCCACCTACAATTCTGTCCTAAAAAAGGCACTTTGAGAAGCCACTTGGGAATCAATCAGCTGCATACTGGGAAATTCCCGCTCAGACAAAGTTATTAGGAGCACAGTGAGTGAGCATGCCATGCTCCAGAAAATGTGCTTTTAGCACTCTCATGAATATCCATGAATGTGTATATCTGTCCAGATGATGGGAGCTTCATGTCAACATGGGTGAGTGCGAATACAGCTGAAACACCCAATTGGCATGAGACATGCTCAGTTACACGCTGCAGCTGTTCAAAATTTAAGTTTGATATGCTGCTGTGACAGGCTATGGCTGTCAGAAATGTTGGTTTAATGCGCTGAAGGTAAGAGGAGTCCAGGTCCGTTAAGCACTGTCTGCATCTAAGCTCTCCAGGCAATGTTCTCCAAGTAAAATAGCTACCTTTCTGCAAAAAGTTAGAAACACGTCTGCCTTTTTCTAGGCATTACCGCCAGGCAATTTAACACTTTAATATCCACACAGCAGTGTCCCACAACACACAATGTCCGACTGATTTAAAAATACTTTATTGCAGCACTCTTTAACACACACAATATTGTGTTGCGTTAACATGTGTGTGTAGTTCCCATGCCCTGGGCTGGCTAAATTTAGTATATAGCTCTGCTGTAAGTCTGATCATGTTTGTCCCTTAACCTGGTGGCTGATTGCTTCTGCCTGTTTCTAGAAAAAAATGTTCCAGAAATAGTGTCGGAGCATCAATCGCTGAATTATGAATAGTTATCTGACCTTAGCTAATCTCTGGGAGGCTGATCCAGAAGGTGTGGCTGAGGAGCAGATAAATATTTGAGAGGACCTGATACTTCTCTCTCCTCCCCTGGGGCTTCTTTCTTGAGAGGGGGCCTGTGTGTGTGTTCTAGAAAACTACTGCTACTGGACCTCTGCATGTGCTTTTGGTTGACGGCCTAAAGAAAGCTTGCTTGCAGGAAACCTGACTTTGGAAGCTTGATTGGAGAGGTGGGTGCCTTTCACCTGCAGCTTACTTTAACCGCTTGCCGATTGCCACGCGCATATGTTCGTCGACAGAATGGCACGGGCAGGCAGATTGGCGTACAAGTACGTCCCTTTAAATCTGCCGGCCAGCTTGTTTGCGGGTCACGGGAAAGCAATGTTCCCGGGTGGCCCGCGATTGCGGTCGGCAAAGGCAGAACAGGGGGATGCCTTTGTAAACAAGGCATTTCCCTATTCTGCCTAGTGACACTGTCACTGATGGCTGTTCCCTGTGATCGGGAACAGTCATCAGTGACGTGTCCCGTGTAGCCACGCCCCCTAACAGTAAGAATCAATCCCTAGGGAACACTTAACCCCTACAGCGCCACCTAGTGCCACCTAGTGGTTAACACCTTCACTGCCAGTGTCATTTTCACAGTAATCAGTGCATTTTTATAGCACTGATCACTGTAAAAATGACAATGGTCCCATTATCTACTGATACTCCGGCGTACTTTCAAATTTGAAAAATCCTCAAACCAAGATACAACGGCTTTTGGCTTCGATCCGACAGGCGTACAGCTTCGTACGCCTTCGGATCGTAGGTGTAATACTTTGGCGCCCGCTGGGTGGAGTTTGCGTCGTTTTCCGCGTCGGGTATGCTAATTCGCTTTTTCTGGCGATTCGCGAAGGTACGCGCGGCCGTCGCATTCTCTTACGTCGTCGCAAGTCGGCTTTTCCCGGTGTATAGTTAAAGCTGCTGTTTGGTGGCGTATAGATAGACTTGCCATGTTAAAGTATGGCCGTCGTTCCCACGTCGATTTTTTTTTTTGCGTAAGTCGTCCGTGAATAGGAAAGGACGTAACTCACGTCGACGTTCAAAAAATTACGTAGGTGCGACGTCATTTCGCGCAAAGCACGGCGGGAAATTTCAAAACGGAGCATGCGCAGTACGTTTGGCGCGGGAACGCGCCTAATTTAAATGATCCACGCCCCCTACCCGGATCATTTGAATTAGGCGGGCTTGCGCCGGAGGGATTTACGCTACGCCGCCACAACTTTACAGGCAAGTGCTTTGTGAA